>NW_027361747.1:28950000-29210000 GCF_039654945.1 Dendrobates tinctorius | reverse complement strand
AGGGCCGTTGTTCAGGGGGCATACTAATATGGTACAAGGAGGAAATCAAAGAGCACATCAAGGCAGTAAAAAGAGGAGAAAGCCATATCTGGATGAGGATAAGCAGCGCCATCCTCACCTCTCAGCAGGACATCTACCTCTGCGCAGCCTACATCCCTCCATCAGAATCCCCATACTATAAGCTGGACATCTATGAGGTCATACAGAGAGAGGCAGCCCAATTCCAGTCCATGGGCAGAGTGCTCCTCTGCGGAGACCTCAATGCCAGGACGGGTACAGAGAAGGACTACATGTCACCTGTCGGAAACACATATGTAATGGGAGATGGACCCTTCTATAATGACTCAGTACAGACCGCAAGAAACAGCTATGACAGAGTGGTGAATAAAAGCGGCAGAACCTTGCTGAACCTGTGCCGGAGCTTGGGGCTGTATATAGTGAATGGACGCATCACGGGGGACTCACTAGGGAGATTTACACTAAACTCCCACTTGGGCAGCAGTGTGGTGGATTACGCAATAACGGACATAGACCCAGCAAACATAAATGCCTTCATAGTCACCCCTGAAACCCACCTGTCAGACCACAACCAGACACTGCTGTACATGAGATCCACGGACAAACAACCCATAGAAAATCCACACCTGACCAGTCTACACAACCTGCCACCATCCTACAAGTGGCCCAAACAGTTATCCACTGAATACACCAACATGACTAACAGAACCGAGATCCAAGAGCTACTTGTAAATTTCAACACAAGTAGTTACGCATCAAACCAGCAAGGGGTCAACGGGGCAGTGAATGACTTTAACAACATCCTATACACCATGGCAGAGCTAGCAGGCATCAGAAGAACCAACCCCAAGAAACCAACAAATAAACAAGGCCAAAAATGGTTTGACAAAGAATGTAAGTCACTATGCAACTCCCTAAGGGTAGCCTCAAACCAAAAGCACAGAGATCCAAACAACAGGGACCTAAGAGCGGCCCATGACATCCTACAGAGGCAATACAAACGCACTCTCAGGGAGAAAAAACAGAGGCATATCTGCCAAGAACTACAGAAGCTTGAGGACTCCCTCCAGGATAACTCATTCTGGGAGACCAGGAATCATATCGGCACAAAGCCCAAGCAGAGCACCCTCCACATCCAAAATGGCAACATCTGGCACAGCTACTTCAAAGGCCTCTACAAGAACATACCAGAAGAAGACCTAACCCCAGAACAGAAGCACCTAACCACTAAACTCAGAGACATGGAGGAGACAATCAAAGACTTCCAAAATCCTCTGGACATACCAATCAGTGTGCTGGAAATAAAAGACAGTATCAAATTTATGAAATGCAAGAAGGCCGCGGGCAGTGACGGCATCCTGCCAGAGATTATCAAATTCAGTTCCCCAGATATACATGCAGCACTGGCAAAACTATTCACCCACATCCTGAGTGCTGACTACTTCCCAAAAAGCTGGAATCAAGGTCTCATAACGCCCATCTCCAAGAATGGAGACATATGATCCAGCAAACTACAGAGGAATATGTGTTAACAGCATTCTGGGAAAACTATTTAACAGCATTATTAACAAAAGGATCATCACCTTCCTCACCCAGCGGGACACCCTCAGCAGAAGCCAAGCTGGGTTCATGCCAAACCATCGCACCACGGATCACATCTACACCCTGCAAAGCCTCATCAAGACCCACATCCATAGGAAAAAACAGGGGAAAATATTTGCATGTTCAGTGGACTTCAAGAAGGCCTTTGACTCAGTGTGGCACCCAGGTCTGTTCCTGAAACTCCTGGAGAGCGGAATAGGTGGCAGAACCTACGACGTCATCAAGAGCTCATACACTGAGAATCGGTGCAGCGTGAAGGTGAATGGAAAGAGGACGGCCTTCTTCCGGCAGTGCCGTGGGGTAAGACAGGGCTGCAGCCTGAGCCCAACTCTATTCAACATCTACATAAATGGACTGGCAGCGGCCCTGGAATCCTCCTCTGCCCCAGGTCTCAGCCTGCACGACCGAGAGGTGAAGATCCTGCTGTATGCAGATGACCTCCTGCTGATTTCCCCAACCGAGAGAGGCCTCCAAGATAGCTTGGCCGTGCTGGAAACATTCAGCACCACATGGGCGCTGCCCATCAACCAAAAGAAGACCAAAGTCATGGTGTTTCAAAAGAGGAGTTCTAAAGAAACCTCCACTTCCTCCCTCACACTAAATGGTGCCACACTAGAGAAGACAAGCAGCTATACCTACCTCGGTGTGGAGCTATGCCAAACCGGGAGCCTCAAGCAAGCAGCAGAGACCCTGAAAGGGAAAGCATGCAGAACCTTCTATGCCATCAGAAGACAAATGTACCACCTCAAACCACCGGTGAGAGTCTGGCTCAAGATATTCGACAGCGTCATCACACCTATACTGCTATATGGCAGCGAGGTATGGGGTCCAGCAACCTATCCAGACCAGAAAAAGTGGGATTCCAGCCCAACCGAAGTCTTCCATCTGGAGTTCTGCAAATATCTCCTCCAGGTACATCGCAGCACCTCAAACATAGCCTGTCGGGCAGAGCTGGGCCGATTCCCCTTATGGCTCACTATACACAAGAGGGCGCTATCACACCAGGCGCATATACAGAACAGCAACCCCAGCTCCTACCATCATAAAGCCCTGCTGAGCCAGAGCCAAGAGCAAGCCAGGAACCTCGGCAGCCAGCAACACACCCTAACTAAAGCCCAAATAAAAGAGATCTCAGAGAGCTGCAAGATGCAATACATAGAGGGTTGGAAGAGTGAATTGGAGAACTCCCAGAAACTCACCATCTACCGGTCACAGCGGAGGGACTACACATTGGCTCCATACCTGGAAAGGCTACGCCACCCCAAAGACAGGCAGACCTTGAGTATATACAGATTAAGCGCCCACAACCTAGAGGTGGAAACAGGGCGGCACCGACAGACATACAAGCCACGAGAGAACAGACTGTGCCAGCACTGCCAACAGGGGGCTCTGGAAGATGAGGTGCATTTCCTGCTGCACTGCAACAAATACTCAGCAGTGAGGGACTCCCACTTGCAGAAACTTACCACCCATACCCCAGACTTCCCATCCATGGACGAGGAGAGGAAACTCTGCATCCTACTGGGGGAAGAAGAATCAATGGTGGAGGTCGCCGCCCAATATGTCACCATATGTCATAAGATGAGAGGAACTAAAGACCTCCAAATGGACAATCACTCCCCAAATTTTGCCCCCAACACCCCATCCCCACTACCCTAATCCACTCCCCTGCCACACTTCTTTTCTTGCTTTGGCAACACTAATTGTATTTTGGTCCTGCCAATAAAGCCTATTTGAATTTGAGAGAGAGAGAGAGAGAGAGAGAGAGAGAGAGAGAGAGAAAGAAAGAGAGAGAGATCCGTTTTTTTCAAAAACTGGCGGATTTTGACTGATGGTCAAAAACGGAAGTGTGAAAGAGGCCTAAGACATTCCAAACTGACGAGAAATTGCATTTTACAGGGAAAAAAAATTAGCGATCTTTCCTGTATAATGACTTAAATATAAGGCAAAATTTAAAAAGGATTTACAAAAAAAAAAAAAAAAAATCGATAATTTAACTAAACCAAAAAAGATTTATTTTTTTGATTAAAAAAATAGGAAATTTCAGTGTAATTTATGAAGGAAGTAACAAGTGCAAAAATAAGTGACTCAAATACACCCTGAATTAGACACAAAGGAGGACCTCATACACGTTCTGTTCAAATTGTCATGTATTGGTACTCCTAGACTCATAAAGGCTATGCACTTTTGAGTGTTAGATAACAAGGAAATGTGCTCCAGACCATGGAATAGTCAATAGCAGAGAAACATAATAACAACCAAATTTCGAACAAGTTTTTTTTTAGGGTAATATATCAACAAAATGTAGCAAAGAATACGTAATACTGTATAACTGAAAAATTGAAACATCTAGCCCAGCAAAATTTTGAATACTATATATCACAAAAATGCACCCCAGAACACAGAAAAGTATCTGTAAAAAATGTGTACAAACAAGCAAAAATTTCAAACGCTTTTTTTGTACTGTTATATACCACCAAAATGTGACACAAAGCACGTAATACTGTATGGATGAGTAATTAACGCAGAAATATTTTTCTACGTTCAAGTTTTACATAGCACCGCAATGCAACGTGTTAAAATGTATGGTCGAGTCATTGGAACCATAAACATTTTTTGAAAGAAAATGTTTTGAAAGTGTAGTTCATGTACTCATACAGTCATAAAGGCTTTGCATAAAGTGCAAAGTCAGACAAATTATGGGGAGGGTCATCCACAGTCCCCTGAAAGGCAACTCCTGGTGGGCCTCATTAAAATATTGAATATTACAAACACTTTATGTGCTGCTGTTTTCTGTTGTTGTGGTAAAGTGTTAGCTAATCCAGGCTTTGTTCATTTTTATGAGAGTCAGCCTGTCCGCATTCTCTGTTCCCCTATCTGTTATGACACCCCCACTGGCACTAAAAACCCACTCAGACAAGACGCTAGCAGCTTTGAAACCCAAGAGCGGAAAGTCGCAGAGGAATTAAGGAGTATGCTAGTTTGGTTGGCCAGGTATTGCTTGACCATCTTTAAAAACTTTTCCATCCTTCTCAAAAATATCCAGTCATCACCTTGGCTGGTGTTATGAAATTGGCCTGTGCCTTTAACAGTGTACCCCTCTGCCTCTGCAGTGTGTCTCCCTGGCTTCTCCTCCTTGGTTGGGCAAGGAAGCTTGTCCCCTGCCGCAGGGCTGTGGAGTCGGTAAGCCAAACCTGCAACTCCAACTCCTCAATTTCCCTTACACCGACTCCCACATATATTGCTTATATTTAAGTGAAAAATGTATTGCAGTACAATGTGAACATCAGACATTTAATCATTTTTATGACACAATTAATCAAGATATTTAGATAGAACATAATATATTTATTGGAATACAACTTTAGAACACAAAACACTGTAATAAATTGT
This sequence comes from Dendrobates tinctorius, assembly GCF_039654945.1. Classification (NCBI taxonomy): domain Eukaryota; kingdom Metazoa; phylum Chordata; class Amphibia; order Anura; family Dendrobatidae; genus Dendrobates; species Dendrobates tinctorius. Next base: position 29,204,987 of record NW_027361747.1, on the reverse strand, counting down.
AAATATGTAATACACTATGTAATATCGATTATATATTAGCTGAAGAGCCCGGCGCTGCCCGGGAATAGTAACTAACTGTGGTTAGTTATAGCAAGTTATAATTATCCTCCATCCCATAGTCCCGTGCCCATATACCCATCATACATATCCACGATCCCATAGGCCCGTGCCCATATACCCATTATACATAGCCTCCATCCCTTAGTCTAGTGCCCATATACGCATCACACATCCTCCATCCCATAGTCCCATGCCCATATACCCATCACACATCCTCCATCCCATAGTCCCATGCCCATACACCCATCATACATATTCGCCATCCCATAGTCGAGTGCCCATAAACACATAACACATCCTTCATCTCATAATCCCATGCCCATATACCCATCACACATCCTCCATTCCATAGTCCCGTGCCCATATACCCATCACACATATCCTCCATCCCATAGTCCAGTGCCCATATACCCATCACACATCCTCCATCCCATAGTCCAGTTCCCATATACCCCCATCACACATAACCTCCATCCCATAGTCCAGTGCCCATATACCCATCACACATCCTTCATCCCATAGTCCAGTGCCCATATACCAGTCATACATATATATCCTCAATCCCATAGTCCAGTGCCCATATACCCATCCTCCATCCCATAGTCAACCATTATAACATCATAATGAGCGGCGGGGCTTGCAACCTATGATGACATCAGCGTCGCCATGGCACCCATTATGAAATCATAATGAGGGGCGGGGCTTGATAAACACACTTTTTCCCCATTATGTATATAGGGGCAAAATTGTTTGGTGAATTGGAACGCGCAGGGTTAAAATTTCGACTCACAACATAGCCTAGGACGCTCTTGGGGTCCAGACGTGTGACTGTGCCAAATTTTGTGGCTGTAGCTGCGACGGTGCGGATGCCAATCCCAGACATACATACATACACTTGAGCTTTATATATTATATATACCTACAATTCCAACAACTATTTGCTCTTTATCTTCCTACTCCTACTTATTTCAGGTGACATCTCCCCCAACCCTGGTCCCCCATCCCCCAACCTCAACCCTACCTCATATTGAAACCATAATAATCTTATTAAAATTACTTGCACTCCCTCATCTCAATCTTTTAATTGTGCCCTCTGGAATCCACGGTCTGATTGTAACAAGCTTCCTTTCCTACACAACTACTTTCTGAACAACTCTCTTAATCTGTTGGCCCTCACTGAAACCTGGATTCAGGATTCTGACACTGCCTCTCCTGCTGCCATTTCCTACGGTGGCTTACAATTCTCCCACTCCCCGAGACCCACAAACAGACATGGTGGTGGAGTCGGCATACTCCTGTCCCCACAATGCACTTTCCAGGTCATCCCCCCAGTTCCATCACTCTTATTCCCTTCTTTTGAGGTCCACACCATCAGGCTTTTTCGGCCCTTCTCCCTCAGGGTAGCGGTCATATACCGGCCCCAAGGCTCACCCACCCATTTCCTTGACCACGTTTCAGCCTGGCTGCCGCACTTCATGTCCTCAGATCTTCCAACCCTTATCCTGGGAGACTTCAACATCCCCATTAACAGCCCTACTTCCACATCTGCATCGCAGCTTCTATCACTAACCACCTCTCTAGGCCTATCACAGCTTTCAACTCTGAGACACACAAGGACGTGGTCTTTTTCCGGCTCTGCTCAATCTCCCGCCTAAATAACTCACCGCTTCCACTCTCTGACCACAACATTCTCTCCTTCACGCTCACAAATCCTCGCCCACCCCAGCTCACTCCTACCTACCACAGTCAGAAATCTACAAGCCATTAACCCTCAGACACTTTCAGACTTCCTACACTCATCACTGTCCCCAATCTCCTCTTCTTCCTGTCCTAATCTGGCTGTTCATCATTACAATGACACTCTTAGAAGCACCCTTGACCAAGTAGCTCCCCTCACCCTCAGAACCTCCAAGCACAGAGTAAAACAGCCTTGGCTCACATCGCAAACTAAACTTCTCCAGCGATGCTCTAGGAGTGCTGAACGCCTATGGAGAAAAACCCGCACACCAGAAGACTTCATCCACTTCAAATTTATGTTAAGAACCTATAACGCTGCCCTTCACCTCGCCAAACAGACCTACTTCACCACCCTGATCTCCTCACTAGCCAATAACCCCTAAGAAACTTTTTAAACTTTTCACTCCCTCCTCAGGCCAAAAGCACAAGCCCCTATCACAGACATTTGTGCTGATGACATGGCCTCCCACTTTACAGAAAAAATAGATAATATCAGTCAGGAAATCTGCTCCCAACCACCAAGTGCTGTGACTCCCATCCCTTCCTGCATCTCCCCCCGGCTCTCTTTCCACATTTGATCCCATCACAGAAGAAGTCTCCAGACTCCTCTCTTCTTCTCGTCCAACTACATGCACTACCGATCCCATTCCCTCACATCTCCTCCAGTCTCTCTCTCCAATCGTCACAACCCACCTAACTACAATCTTTAATCTCTCCCTCTCCTCGGGCATTTTCCCATCCTCCTTCAAACACGCCATCGTTACTCCATTACTAAAGAAATCCGCTCTCGACCCATCCTGCACGAACAACTACAGACCAGTCTCCAATCACCCCTTCATCTCTAAACTTTTGGAGCGCCTAGTTTACTCCCGCCTTACCCGTTACCTCTCCACTCACTCCCTTCTAGACCCTTCACAGTCCGGCTTCCGCCCCCTACGTTCGACTGAAACTGCACTCAAAGTGACCAATGACCTTCTGACAGCAAAACGTAATGGTCACCACTCTCTGCTCATTCTTCTTGACCTATCTGCAGCTTTCGATACTGTTGACCACCATCTCCTCCACTCTAGGCTCCAGTCACTAGGCATTAAGGACACTGTTCTCTCCTGGTTCTCTTCCTATCTCTCTGACCACTCCTTCAGTGTTTTGTTCTCTGGCTCCACTTCATCTCCTCTTCCTCTTGCTGTCAGGGTACCTCAGGGCTCAGTCCTTGGCCCACTTCTTTTCTCTCTCTACACAGCCCCAATTGGACAGACCATCAGCAGATTTGGCTTTCAGTACCATCTTTATGCTGATGACACACAACTGTACACGTCATTCCCCGACCTTACCCCCTCGGTACTACAGAACGCCAGTGACTGTCTGTCCGCAGTCTCCAATATCATGTCCACTCTCTATCTGAAACTCAACCTCTCCAAAACTCAACTTCTTCTGCTCCTGCCGTCTACTAACCTCCCTAAATCTGACATTTCCCTCTCCGTGTGTGGCACCTCAATAACACCCCGGCAGCAAGCGCGCGCTGTCTGGGTGTTATGTTTGACACCAATCTCTCCTTCACATCCCATATACAATCTCTTGCCCACTCTTGCCGCTTACACCTAAAGAACATCTCTAGAATCCGCCCTTTTCTCACCATGGAAACGACAAAAACCCTCACTGTAGCATTGATCCACTCCTGGCTGGATTACTGCAACGCTCTATTAATTGGCCTCCCCGTCACTCGACTATCCCCTCTCCAGTCTATACTTAATGCAGCAGCCAGGGTTGTCCATCTGGCTAATCGGTACTCAGACGTGTCCGCTCTTCGTCAGTCATTACACTGGCTGCCCATTCATTATAGGATCCAATTCAAATTACTTGTTCTCACCCACAAAGCTCTCCATGGTGCGGAACCCCCCTACATCTCCTCCCTCATTTCTGTCTATCGGCCTAGCCGATCGCTGCGCTCCGCAAACGACTTTCGACTAACCTCTGCACTAATCCGTACCTCCCACTCCCGACTCCAAGACTTCTCCCGCTCTGCTCCTATCCTCTGGAATGCTCTACCCCAAGAAATTAGGACTAACCACAATTTGCACAGTTTTAGGCGCTCCCTCAAAACACATTTGTTCAGAGCGGCTTATCACGTTCACTAATCAAAGTCATTCTATGTGTAAGGGTGCGTGTGTAGCCCATTCAGTATCTCCATCCATCTTTCACTCCCTCAAGATGGCTGGACCATCATTATAAACACAACATTGTAAATACACCCCTGTACTCTGTATCTCCCCCACCTCATTGTAGATTGCAAGCTCTCACGAGCAGGGTCATCTTATTTCGTCTTATTTTGCTTTAATTATTGTATTGTTAATGTTGTTACTTATGACTTGTGTTTTGAAACTGTTAAACTGTAAAGCGCTGCGGAATATGTTGGCGCTATATAAAAGATTATTATTATTATTATATTATATACAGTGGGGCAAAAAAGTATTTAGTCAGTCAGCAATAGTGCAAGTTCCACCACTTAAAAAGATGAGAGGCGTCTGTAATTTACATCATAGGTAGACCTCAACTATGGGAGACAAACTGAGAAAAAAAAATCTAGAAAATCACAGTGTCTGTTTTTTTTTCATTTTATTTGGATATTATGGTGGAAAATAAGTATTTGGTCAGAAAGAAGCAATCAAGATTTCTGGCTCTCACAGACCTGTAACTTCTTCTTTAAGAGTCTCCTCTTTCCTCCACTCATTACCTGTAGTAATGGCACCTGTTTAAACTTGTTAGGCTAGTTTCACACTTGCTTTTTTTTGCAGCGCGTTTTTCCCGCAAAAAAACGCATTGAAAAAACGCATACATAAGCATACAACTGCTGCGTTTTTTTCAAGCATTTTTATGAGCATGCATGAAAAAAACGCAGCGTTTTTATGCGTTTGTATGCGTTTTTAGCGCGTTTGCGTTTTTTTCCAACATTTTTAGGTGGCCCCTCACACTACCCAAACCATGACTTTACTAACCCTAACCCTGACCCTAACCCTAACCCTGACTCTAACCCTTAACCAAATCATACTTAACCCTAACCCAAACCCTAAACCCTAACTAACCCTAACCCTGACCCTAACCCTGACCCTAACCCTTAACAAACCCATACTTAACCCTAACCCTGACCCTAACCCTAACCCTGACCCTAACCCTTAACCAAACCATACTTAACCCTAATCCTGACCCTAACCCTGACCCTAACCCTGACCCTAACCCTTAACAAAAGCATACTAACCCTAATCCTGACCCTAACCCTGACCCTAATCCTTAACAAAACCATACTTAACCCTAATCCTGACCCTAACCCTGACCCTAACCCTAACCCTGACCCTAACCCTAACCCTTAACAAAACCATACTTAACCCTAATCCTGACCCTAACCATGACCCTAATCCTTAACAAAACCATACTTAACCCTGACCCAAACCCCAACCCTAACCCTGACCATAACCCTAACCCTAAACCCCCTTAACTAACCCTAACTCTAACCCAAACCCCTAAATTCCATGGTTTAAAAAAAAAAACGCATATGCAAAAAAACGCATACATGAGCATGCCAGTGCGCACATATGCGCATCCATAGGCTATAATGGCCATTTTTAGCGCAAAACGTGCGCATATGTGCGCATGCGCTTTTTTGCAGGGCCAAAAAATGCAACATGCTGCGTCTGGAAAATCCCAACGCACACCCCAAAAAAACGCAGCGCATGAAAATCGCATACATGCGCTTACCAGCGCGCAGGTATGCGCACCCATGTTAAATATAGGGGAAAAAATGCATGCGCAGGTGTGCGTTTTTTTCCAGCGCTAAAAAACGCAAATGTGAAACCAGCCTCATCAGTATAAAAAGACACCTGTGCACACCCTCAAACAGTCTGACTCCAAACTCCACTATGGTGAAGACCAAAGAGCTGTCAAAGGACACCAGAAACAAAATTGTAGCCCTGCACCAGGCTGGGAAGACTGAATCTGCAATAGCCAACCAGCTTGGAGTGAAGAAATCAACTGTGGGAGCAATAATTAGAAAATGGAAGACATACAAGACCACTGATAATCTCCTTCGATCTGGTGCTCCACGCAAAATCCCACCCCGTGGGGTCAGAATGATCACAAGAACGGTGAGCAAAAATCCCAGAACCACGCGGGGGGACCTAGTGAATGAACTGCAGAGAGCTGGGACCAATTTAACAAGGCCTACCATAAGTAACACACTACGCCACCATGGACTCAGATCCTGCAGTGCCAGACGTGTCCCACTGCTTAAGCCTGTACATGTCCGGGCCCGTCTGAAGTTTGCTAGAGAGCATTTGGATGATCCAGAGGAGTTTTGGGAGAATGTCCTATGGTCTGATGAAACCAAACTGGAACTGTTTGGTAGAAACACAACTTGTCGTGTTTGGAGGAAAAAGAATACTGAGTTGCATCCATCAAACACCATACCTACTGTAAAGCATGGTGGTGGAAACATCATGCTTTGGGGCTGTTTCTCTGCAAAGGGGCCAGGACAACTGATCCGGGTACATGAAAGAAAGAATGGGGCCATGTATCGTGAGATTTTGAGTGCAAACCTCCTTCCATCAGCAAGGGCATTGATGATGAAACGTGGCTGGGTCTTTCAACATGACAATGATCCAAAGCACACCGCCAGGGCAACGAAGGAGTGGCTTCGTAAGAAGCATTTCAAGGTCCTGGAGTGGCCTAGCCAGTCTCCAGATCTCAACCCTATAGAAAACCTTTGGAGGGAGTTGAAAGTCCGTGTTGCCAAGCGAAAAGCCAAAAACATCACTGCTCTAGAGGAGATCTGCATGGAGGAATGGGCCAACATACCAACAACAGTGTGTGGCAACCTTGTGAAGACTTACAGAAAACGTTTGACCTCTGTCATTGCCAACAAAGGATATATCACAAAGTATTGAGATGAAATTGTTTCTGACCAAATACTTATTTTCCACCATAATATGCAAATAAAATGAAAAAAAAACCAGACAATGTGATTTTCTGGATTTTTTTTTCTCAATTTGTCTCCCATAGTTGAGGTCTACCTATGATGTAAATTACAGACGCCTATCATCTTTTTAAGTGGTGGAACTTGCACTATTGCTGACTGACTAAATACTTTTTTGCCCCACTGTGTGTGTGTGTGTGTGTGTGTGTGTGTGTATGTATATATATATATATAAATATATATATATATATATATATATATATATATATATATATATACACACACACACACACACTATGTAATAAACTATGTGAGTGGCAAAAAACAGTTTTCAACAAAAGCATACTAAACAACATTTGTGCAGTCTATGAATTTGTTCTAAGAAATAGAATTGCCTCCATCAGATCCTCCTTCATAGGTGACCTCAAATCTGACCTAATAATTTTAAGGCTAGAGAACAACCTCTCTACACTAACTTGGGTTGGAGGCAAAGCCGTAACCACATGGGCAACATCTTTAACAATTTCCGGGTATAAAGGAATTGCCTCATGCACAGTCAGTTTTGATGAACGGTTGAATTTTTCTATTCCTTTGAGAGCAAGTGAAACGTTTTGCTGAAATATGGTCCATCTGCTTGCTATAGGAGACGGAGTGAAATCTTTTTCCTTGCAGCAACGCTTTGCCTGCTCCATGTCATCCAAATACTTGTCAAAGTCAAACTCCTCATCTGATGAGGTTGAAGATATGGCCAGCAGTAGCACTGTCAGGACCCAAGTCCTCTTGCGCCTGGCAGTCCTCTTGTAGGCCACTCATCCAAACTGCTACCTCAGTCAGAGCTTCTTTTCCTTTAATACGCTGTTGATCATCAAGCAGTATACGATGACTTGGGTCCACATAAACAGCTGCCAGAAAAATTTTATTTTCCAATAGCTGTGTCTCTCTCCGTTTCATTGAAGCAGAAATGCCATCTGAGATTAAACCTCCTCTTTGGGACAGGCAAAATAGCAAGTTCTTCCACTCCCTTATGAAAACGCCAGCTTGTAATTTTTTAGTCACGGTAAAATGGGTGATTAAGCAATTCCTTCAATTCAGCCACCTGTGCCCATTGACCTTCATTTAGGGTTACCTGAGGGTTCGCCATATCTATAAGAAACGGATTTAGTTCACGCAATCGCTCAATCATTAAATAAGTGCTGCCCCACCGAGTGGCTTGATCGACAATTGCCCCTTTCCCAGCACGTCTCTTCAAGATGGAATCAATTTTAGGGGTTCTGGCGGAAATAACCTATTTCCTCACTTTTCCAATCAGACTTCCAGCATGTCCCTCTTGCAGACTATCCCTTATTGCGAACTGCAGCGTGAGCACAACATTCTCACTTTCTACAGCTCGGGACCCAGGAATCGGATCCTGTGCAGGGCAGGCACCCCTCCCCCCTCAAGACGGCAGAAGACAGGACAGAGTAGGGGAGAGTGCCCCCTGCAGTCTGGAGCCGCTGCAGGACGGGAGCACTGCAGCATACAAGTGAGTTTTGATAGGTGCGTGCCCCTGCTTCTGGGGAGGGGCAGCTGCCCCCCCTGCCCCTCGCTGGCTACAGCCATGATTCACACACAGAGTTTTTGCGGATCCGTTTTTCGCAGTAAAATGCAGCGACTCTGGGCATTCCAGCAAAGTCAATGGGTTTCAAGATATGACATTCAGACACATTGTTTTGTGAGGATCCGTTTTTGGGCTGAATGAGCATGTCAGTTTGTGTGGCGTTTTTCTAATCTGCTTTCGAAAACATTATCTATGAGCTCAAAAACCTTTCAGGTGATGCTGTTTTTTAAAAAAACGGATTACTAAGGCCTCTTTCACACATCCGTCTGTCACCATCAGTCAAAATCCGCCATTTTGCAAAAAAAAACGGATCCGCAATTTTTCTTGTCTTAAATTTAGGTTGATATTTTTTTGCGTTTATTTGTGAAAAAAATCAGAAATTTGGCAAAAATTTAGAAAATTTCACAATTTTCAAATTTTGAATTTTTATTCTGTTAAACCAGAGAGTTATGTGACACAAAATAGTTAATAAATAACATTTCCCACATGTCTAGTTTACATGAGCACAATTTTGGAAACAAATTTTTTTGTTTTTGAAGTTAACCAGCGTTAAAGTTGACCAGCGATTTCTCACTTTTACAACAAAATTTACAAATCATTTTTTTTTTTTTAGGGACCACCTCACATTTGAAGTCATTTTGAGGGGTCTATATGGCAGAAAATACCCAAAAGTGACACCATTCTAAAAACCGCACCCCTCATGGTACTGTAAACCACATTCAAGAAGTTTATTAACCCTTCAGGTGCTTCACAGGAACTAAAGCAACGTGGAAGGAAAAAAATGGACATTTTAATTTTTCCAACAAAAATTTTCTTTTAGCATCAATTTTTTCATTTTCACATGAGTAACAGGATAAAATGGATCCTAATATTTGTTAGGCAATTTCTCCTGAGTACACCGATACCTCATACGTGGTCATAAACCACTGTTTGGGCTCAGAAGGGAAGGAGCGCCATTTGACTTTTTGAATGGAAAATATGCTGGAATATTTATTTGTTGTCATGTCGCGTTTGGAGAGTCCCTGTGTGCCTAAACATTGGAGCTCCCCCACAAGTGACCGCATTTTGGAAACTAGACCCTCCAAGGAACTTATCTAGGTGCATAGTGAGCACTTTGAACTCCCAGGTGCTTCACAAATAGATACATAAAAAAAAAGAAAAAATTTACTTTTTTTCACAAAAAATTTCTTTAAGCATCAGTTTTTTCATTTTCACATGGGCAACAGGATAAAATGGATCCTAAAATTTGTTGGGCAATTTCTCCTGAGTACACCGCTACCTCATATGTGGGTTAGGTTTGGTTTGTGGCTTGAGTTTGGCCACTGTTGGGGCGCACGGCAGGGCTCGGAAGGGAAGGCACGCCATTTGACTTTTTGAATGGAAAATTAGCTCCAATTGTTAGCAGACACCATGTCGCGTTTGGAGAGCCTCTTGTTAGCGGACACCATGTCGCGTTTAGAGAGCCTCTGTGTGCCTAAACATTGGAGCTCCCCCACAAGTGACCCCATTTTGGAAACTAGACCACCCAAGGAACTTACCTAGATGTGTAGGGAGCACTTTGAACCCCCAAGTGCTTCACAGAAATTTATAGCGCAGAGCAGTGAAAATCATTTTTTTTTCCTCAAAAATGATTTTTTTTAGCATGCTATTTTTTATTTTCACAAGGCTAACAGAAGAAATTGGACCACAACAGTTGTTGTGCAATTTGTCTTGAGTACACCGATACCCCACATGTGGGGGAACCACTGTTTGGGTGCATGGGAGAACTCAGAAGGGAAGGAGCGCCATTTTGGAATGCCGACTTGATGGAATGGTCTGTGGGCGTCATGTTACGTTTGCAGAGCCCCTGATGTTCCTAAACACTGGAAACCCCCCACAAGTGACCCCCATTTTGGAAACTAGACCCCTCAAGTAGCTTATCTAGATGTGTAGTGAGCATTTTGAACCCCCAAGTGCTTCACAGAAATTTATAACGCAGAGCTGTGAAAATTAAAAATCTTTTTTTTTTCCACAAAAATAATATTTTAGCCCCCAATTTTTTATTTTCCCAAGGATAACAGGAGAAATTAGACCCCCAAACTTGTGCAATTTTAAATGAGTACGCTGATACCCCTTATGTGGGGGTAAACCACTGTTTGGGCACACGTCGGGGCTTGGAATGGAGGGAGCACTGTTTGACTTTTTGAATGCAAAATTGGCTGCAATAAATGGTGGCGCCATGTCGCGTTGAGACCCCGTGATGTGCCTAAACAGTGGAAACCCCTCAATTCTAGCTCCAAACCTAACCCCAACACACCCCTAACCCTAATCCCAACCCTAACCACAACCCTAACCCCAACACACCCCTAACCCTAAGGCTACTTTCACACATTCGGTGTGTGGGGTCCGGTGGCGTGCGGCGAAAAGCCGGGCCGCCGGATCCGGCCTGCAGCCGTGACACCGGATGTGTATGCGGCGTCTGATACGGCTCGGACATGATTTAAAGGAGCCGCAGGAGGAACATATACACCGGTGGACAGAGGCAGCCGCTGAGAGAGACAGCTGCTGAAAGGGAGGGGAGGGGAGAGGGGGGTGGAGAGAGAGAGACACATGTGGGGTTAACACTCAGTGTCCAGGAGAGAGAATCTCTCTCTTGCCGGGCACTTGTGGGGTTAACCCCACAGAGAGATCTCTCTCTCTCACTCAGACACTGTGAGTGTTAACCCCACAAGTGCCCAACGAGAGAGATCTCTCACAAGGGGTTAACATTCACAGAGTCCGGGCATGCGCTGTGGAAAAAGCCGGTCCAGCGCTGACAAAAAACGTTGCAGAGAATGTTTTTTGCAGATGCCGGACGGCTAATTTTTGCCGTGTCCGGCAACAACCGGACACGACGCATAACCATCCGGCACGATGCGGCGACCATGAAAGCTTAGAGGACAAAACCGGATCCGGTGCTGGATCAGGTTATTAAAAATTTCGCCGCATCGTGCCGGATTACAAAAGCCGGATGTGTGAAAGAGGCCAAACTCAAGCCACAAACCTAACCGTAACCCCAACCCACCCCTAACCCCAATTCCAACCCTAACCCTAATTCCAACCTTAACCCTAATGGAAAAATAAAAATAATTTCTTTATTTTATTATATGTGCCTGCATATGGGGGTGATAAAGGGGGGAGTTTATTAACTATTCTTTTCATTTTTATCACTGTGAAAGAATATCATAGTGATCAAAATGAATGAATGAGAATCTGCAGCGTTTGCAGATTCAGGCGGGTGCACTGCGCATGCGCCCGCTATTTTCTAAGATGGCGGCGCCCATGAAGCAGGACACCAGGAGCCAGAGGGGGACATCGGAGGTCCCGGGGGGGGGGGGGGGGAACGGAGAGAAGGGGGAGGGAAGCTGATGACGGCGGCGGCACAATGCCATCAGTCGGTATCGGGGGGCTGGTCGGCCCAGTCAGTTGAGGTGTGTGTGTGTGTGGGGGGGGTTGGATCTGGGTCTCCAGCCATGTCCGATGCTGATGCAGCATCGGCCATGGCTGGATTGTAATATTTCATCAATTTTCATTACTATTACTATTGCTCTGATTGGCTGTTAAAAGTGAAACAGCCAATCAGAGCTATCGTAGCCACGGGGGCAAGCCACCCCCCCCCCCCCGTGGTGAAGTACAAAGCCCCCTGTATCTGCGGGTCAGGTGACCTTTCGTTGACCCCGGTCACCAGATCCGCAGGAGGGCTTTGAAGTCATGACATAGCATATGCGTCATTGGTCAGAATGGCACCGACTTTCATGACGCATACAATGTGTCACTGGTCGTTAGGGGTTAAAAACAGGGTGGCACATGTTAAGGAGCTGAAACTCCTAAGCCCTTCATCCAATTTTAATGTAGATACCCTCAAATGAAAGCTGAAAGTCTGAACTTCAACTGCATCTGAATTGTTTTGTTAAAAATTCATTGTGGTAATGTCTAAAACCAAAATTAGAAAAATGTTGTCCCTGTCCAAATATATATGGACCCAAGTGTGTGTGTGTATGTATATATATATATATATATATATATATATATATATATATACACACACACATACACACACACAAAATACATTATATATATATTGTAGGGATTCAACTCGCTTAGGTGCGACGGGAGACAACCAGGAGGCACGTTCCTTTAAAAGTTCATACGGTTTATTGCTCCATAACTCATAAGGCAGCACATAACATAAGGAACAGCCTTTCGCTCAGGTGAAAGCAAGTATAAGTGTCCATGATTTCAGGCTCAGTCCTGGAGCCTCAGCAAACACAGGAGGCTTATCCGTCCTCACAGCCAATGTCCACAGGCCTCACCGGGTCAGCAGCCTCAGCACGTGGTCTTCAGGAAGGTAGCACACCTTCCTCCACATAGGCCTGCCGGGACCTTTCACATGGCCCAATCAGATACATGAACTCTCTCTCATGTGACCAGACCTCAGGTACCTTATATGGTCCATAACCACACCCACAGGTGATCACAGGGCTATGACCTCACTAAAGGTCCTATTACACACAGCCACACATATACTTTATTATGACACTCTTAAACACACCCCTGGGTGGGTTTGTAGGTAACCAGGCCATCCCATCTCTCTAGCTACCTGGAGACTTCTCCCTGACACATTGAAACAACACATCAGCAATATAATTGCTGATCAACACATAAGTCTCCATCTCAAGGCCACCCACCTTGAGATACATAACGATCCTTCAGCATCCTATACCCATTACCACAATGGATATGCCTGTAGGCCCGTCCTGGGACACCCACACAGCGCCACCCTAGCGGACATAGTGGTCACTACACCACATACCTCCCCCCTCTGTTCAAACTTGTGGGGTTGAACACATGACATCACCCAGGGATCTCAAGACCGGGCACCCATGTCACCTTGCCCTACAAGTCAAGAGGACCATCTCCGTCTGTTTCGGTAGTCATACTGCATCATATTTACGTTAGGCCTCCCCCGCCCCCAGCGGTCAGTATCTCAGCCTTGGGCTTTGGCCTTCCCGTCAACGTCCATCAGCGTGACCAGACACTTTTTAGTCTCCACCTGTATGCAGTGCGCTCTGTCACCCGACCTTTATCTCACTGGCCGGCTCTCCCGGTTCGTACGGTCTTGAGTCCCACATCCAGTTGGGCTAACTGGATGGTCTGAGTCTGACCCTATGTCGCTACGTTCACCACCGGGTCTCCTGCCTCTGCTACTAAGATTAGAACTGCCACTCGCGGACTCTCGACGTTCTTGTCTTCGACTACCTGTCCTTTCATTATTTGGAGGATCCCTTCGGGTCCTTACACCTTGGGTTGGAGGTGGATGCCACCTGACATTCTGTATCTGCTTATTCATTTGCAGTCGGTCCGGTCTTAGCTGCTCAATCTCCTTCAGGTACGCTACCCGACATTCCTGGAGCATGCGGAGATTTCCAATGCTGCTTTCCACCAAACCAACCACAATGACAGGAACCATGTCTTCTTCAAAAGCGACTTGGCTTTCACCAGCAGGTGGGATCCTTACTCTCTTCACACAGGATCCATGCACCATCTCCTGCATCACCTTTCCAAGTCTGCCAACGACTTTCCCCACCAGATTTCTGGGTACCGGAATTATGTCTTCCACAAAGCCCAGCCGACTTGAGCTTACCTCGCAAGCTCCAGACGTCGAGCGGCTTTCCAATTACGCACCACGAGCATCTGTTTCGTGCGGAGACATTGTAGGTGTATCTCCTTCAGGACAGCCACCCTTCTGCGTGTCTTCCGTTTCTGCCAGTATCACCAAATGGTCTGTCTCTGGTTCCCAGTTCAAACTATAGGCCTTCACTGCCTTTTTAAAGGTCTCATGCACACCCTCGCTGGCACATGCTTCTCGCACGTTTTCGGGTACCTCCATCATGCACTTGAAGGTCGTGGACTTGCTCTCATCCTGGACAGACGGCTTTGGGTTTACCACAGACACTTCCCTCAAGATATCAGCCCCGACTGGGTGACTGTCTTGTGCAGCTCTTGGCTCACCATCTTCCTGAGATTTACAGTCTTCAGGACCTTTTTCCAAGAGGGGCTTTGGCAGTTCTGCCTTATCATCACTAGGGCACGGCCGCTGTAAGTCTTCGTCCCCGCTCTTCTCCCGCAGAAGACCTTTTACTACTCAGCTCTGAGTTCTTGCATAACTTTCTCTCGCTCCTCTGCCAGATAGCGACGCTCATCCTCTCTCCGGAGAATCTCCTGTTGATGCTTCTCTTGGGCCTCTCTGAGCACCTCCATATCCTTCACTATAGCTTTGTTCATAGTTTGACACGCTGACAGGTGACCTCTGAGCTCAGAGACTTCCTTCTCCAGCTCATCCACTCTGTGCTCAGCTGCTTGCCTTAGGATTCTTTCTCGTTCGAGATGTCCTTCCACTGTCTCCTTTATCAGCTGTGTCTCACGATCCTGTTCTCTTTTGGCCAGCACGTGTCTCACCACTACCTCTTTAATAATATCGTCAAAGGGTACCACTGGGTCAGTCCCATCAGTCTCATCTCCCAGACCACCATCCGTCATGTCACGAGACGTCAGGTCCGTAAGTTGGGCAGATGTACCTTTTCTTCCGGTCGGTTCTACCTCTGACCTGTCCACTTTAGGAGGCGTCACCGTCTCAGTGTCCGCTGGCCCCACAGTTGAAACGTCTTCATCGTCCGACCATACGTCATCAAACACGACAAAGTCTCGGACCCTCTCAAAGGTATGCACTAAGTTTGGTGGCATACTACCACCTTGACACTTCCCCTTTGTCATCTCAATCATACCTCTGTCCACAGTATAATTCACAATGACCCCATGGCCGCAGCGAACCCTGACGTTTTTCTCGGTCAGAGATAAAACGAGGAGTTCCTGTCAGAGTCACCTGATTCTTTGAGTCCAGCCTACCAGGGACTCCTTCCCGGTGCAGCATCACAGTACACACCTGTGGCCCATCGTTATCAGGAAAATACATGCCACACTCCTCAAAACTCATACACACACTGCGGTTCCCCAGACATACCCACTGAGTCAAACAGTGCTGCCATTTCCTGAACCACCCCAATTCGGGTTGCCGTCCCCTCCTGGGACTCCACCCCTTTTTGGGTTACCACGCCAATTTGGGTCACCGTCCCCTTTTGGGACTCCACCCCCTTTTTTGGGCTACAACCCCAAATTGGGTCACAGTGCCCTTTTGGGACTCCACCCACTTTTGGGTTACCACTCCAATTTAGGTCACCACCCCCTTTTGGGACTCCACCCTCTTTTGGGCCACCACCCTGATTTGGGCTACCACCCTGATTTGGGCCACCGCCCCCTTTTGGGATTTCCCCATGACTGTTCTGCAGAACTTCTTATGCCACAGTTCACACAGTACAGTTTATGTCTTTTTGGGCTGGTACTGGCCCTTTAAGCACAACACCACACCAGTTCCTTCTGGCGCTGCCACAGCTCCTGCTGTCACAAATCACCGGCACCACCAGTTGCTGTTCACACAGCAGCTGATGTCCTCTTCGTAACCCCACCGAGTTACCGGAAGCCACTTGTCCCCTTGATAACCCTGCCGAGTTACGGGAAGCCGCTTGTCCCCTTCGTGACCCCACTGAGCCACAGCAAGCTGCCTTCCAAAAAAACCTTCGTGACCCCTGTGAGCCACAGGTTTTGCAGAGGAAAAGGAAAAAGAAAAAAAAAAAACACCACACAAACTCACGTGTCCTGTCTGTGTGCTATTCAGGACGTACCGTCTCCGCCTGAGACCGTCCAACACACAGGGCGCATCGGGTGCTTTTCAGAGAGCCGACCCTCCTCCCAGGGTTTTCCAACACACCGGCCTCACCAGGTCCAGGGGCTCAGCGGGTGTTCTTCAGGACAACCGTCTCCACCTGAGACTACCCAACACTCACGTCTCACCAGGTCCAAGGTCATACCACGTGCTCCAGGTATCAGATTCTTCTCTCAGAACCTCCGAACACTGACCCTCCAGGACCTTGCTCACTGAACCCTCCAGGTACACAGTCTCGCACTGACCCTGGTGAGTGTAACACGGATTCCTGTCCATTACCTGCTGGTGTCAACCACACAGGTTCCTGGACGACTCTTCTCCTCAGAGGTATCACACAAATATCAACACAGTCACTTTCTCTGACCTCGGCCACTATTACTCACGATTTTCCAGACCATAAGCTCTCCTGGCTCACAGCCGCCAGCACGGCAACATGTGCTTCTTGGAACCGCTGCCCGCATTCTCCACCAAATGTAGGGATTCAACTCGCTTTGGTGCAACAGGAGACAATCAGGAGGCTCGTTCCTTTAAAAGTTCATAGGGTTTATTGCTCCATAACCCATAAAGCAGCACATAACATAAGGAATAGCCTTTAGCTCAGGTGAAAGCAAGTGTCCATGATTTCAGGCTCAGTCCTGGAGCCTCAGCAAACACAGGAGGCTTATCCGTCCTCACATACAGTCAATATCCACAGGCCTCACCGGGTCAACAGCCTCAGCACGTAGTCTTCAGCAGGGCTATGGAGTCGGTAAGCCACAGTTGCGACTCCGACTCCTGGATTTTATCAGGCTCCGACTCCGGCTCCGACTCCTTCATAAGTGGCCAATTCATAACAACAAATTTACTGTTGTAAAATATTTAACATCGTGCTTATTCAGTTTCTCACCATCATATAAGTAATCAGACCACTTAGAGCAAAAACTACATTTATTAGAATACAATTAGAATATAGCAAATAACTTTTATAAACTTTTCTAAACTGTAAGTAAATATGCAATAAACACTTTTATGCAGTTAATAAGAAGAAATCTATAAATTTGTCCTCAGAAAAAGTATTGCCTCTGTCAGATCCTCCTTCATGGATGCCCTCAAATCTGATCTAATTATTTTGAGAGCAGAGAACAACCTCTCTACACTAACTTATGTTGGTGGCAAAGCAGTAACCACTCGGGCAACATCTCTGACAATGTCAGGATACAGAGGAATCGCTTGTTGCACTGTTATTTTTGATGAACGGTCAAATTTCTCAATTTCTTTTAGTGCTCATGAAAAATTCTGCTGAAATGTACTGGCTGTGTTCCTTGATGGGGATGACTCTTCCTCTATGCGGGAACGCTTTGCACGGTCTTTGTGATCCAAATATTTTTTGAAATTAAATTCTTCATCAGTTGATGATGAGGGTGAAGATGTGGCAGGACGACCAAATTCTTCTTGTTCCTCCTGACTGTTCTGCAACCCTTTCATCCTTACTGCTATTTCAAACAGAGCTTCTTTTCCTTTACTTAGCTGTTGATCATCTAGAAGAATCCGACGCATTGGGTCTACATAAACAGCTGCCAAAAGAATGTTATTTTGTAATAGTAGCTCCTCTCTCCGTTTCATTGATGTAGCAATGCCACTTGCAATTAACCCTCCTCTTTGGGACAGGCGAAACATTAGGTTCTTCCACTCCTTTAAGAAAATACCTGGAGTTAAGTCCTCTGCTTGTAATTTTTTAGTCACTGTAAATGGGTGCTCTAGCAATTTTTCCAGCTCAGTCACCTGATTCCACTGACTTTCATTTAGCGTCAGTTGAGGGTTAGCCATGTCTACAAGAAAGGTTTTCAGTTCAACCAAGCGCTGAATCATTAAGTAAGTACTGCCCCATCGTGTGGCTTGATCAATAATTGCCCCTTTTCCAACACGTCTCTTCAAAATTGAGTCAACTTTAGGGGTTCTGGCAACAATAGCCAATTTTCTCACCTTGCCAATCAGTGCAGCAGCATGTCCTTCTTGCAGACTGTCTCTTATAGCCAGCTGTAGCGTATGCACAACACAGCGCATGTGATGAATGAAAGAACATATTGACACAGTTTCAACAAGATCATCTAAACTATCATGTTGCTGTTCATCTGAAGCAACTTCAGTTTGCTCCTCAGTTACAATACTGTGTTCCTCTATTTCAAACATTTCTATGTCTGTGGACCCAGAATGTTCTTCTAGCTGCTGGTCACCATCATTACTCTCATTCATTAGCTTAATAGTACTTATCATATTTGAAGCATTGTCAGTTACGACAGAAAGAACTTGCTCTTTTGTAAGTTCATAGTCTTGCAGAACCTTTTCCACCAAGACCTGGAGAAACTCACTGGTGTGATGAGCTTTGGTGTCTTTTACTGCCAATGTCTTGGTAACTATTTCATTTTTGTCACAAACAAATCGGACATTGATGGCAAAATAGTTCACTCTGTGACGTGTGCAGGCATCCAGTTTTAAGAAACAGAAAGCGTCCCTTGAGAGTTTTTTTAAGTTCTTCCTTTTGTTTAAAAGCTTCTTCGATTACTAATTTTCTAATACTCTCTCTCTCCAGAGAAACACCAAGCTTGCGGGCCATTTCCCCATTCAGACACACAAAAGCTGGTCGTGAAAATAATGAAATAGGCACACTATCCTTTACAACAAGCTCTATGATCTTTTTTTTAAATGTATCTACTGTCATTGTCACAGTAACTTTGTCACTGGCAAAATATCTTGCAACTGATGGCTGCAAAGTTCTCTGCTCCTTTGTTTGGCTGGAAGAGCTGGGCACTGGTTCATTGGTTTGGATGCAGTCTCTCTCATCCACTGCTTTCAGTACTTCTGGATGAAAGCGCTGTAAATGTCTCTTTAGATTAGAAGCTCTGGTAGGAGCATTTTTATCTTTGCCTGAATATGCACTCATCTTGGCTTCACAGCATTTGTTTTCGTCTGGATCATTTGTCATACACTGACAGACATAATGTTTTCTATCATGAGTGATGGTGAAATGTTCAAATACAGCTGATTTAATGTGATGCTTCTTTGACATTCTCAGGTTTTTAATTCTGCATTCACAATCCAAATGACAATTGTTTTTCCTAAAAACAATTGTACAAAATTATTGCCAGGTCGTACAACTGATATAGTGGTCAGTAATACTGTTATTATTCCTCATGTACTCACAGTTAACTGATGCAAAGTTTGTTGAAAGTATAATACTTCTTACAGTCTTCATCTTCTGAGTAGCAGGCAGCTGTGAGATGCTTGGAAGACGCACACCTAGTATGATCTAGTCTAGAGGAGGAGCTTTACTACTAAGAATTTGCAACACATTTTCACTTTCAGTTTCATACATTGTAAGTAGGGGGGTTGGGGCAGCATGAGGTTAACCAAGTATAAGATTAGATAAGGGCAGTGGAGAACAGTGACACACAAGAAGTAAGAAATGTCTCTATCTCCAGCAGAACTGCTTATCACTGTTGTTCATAGTTTGATAGAACATATATATTTGAGTAACATTTATAAAATTCATATGAAAGTTCAATTATGAAATATTAATACATTTTTTTTTAAAGCTGGAGTCGGAGTCGGTACATTTCTACCGACTCCGACCAAAACTAACTCCGACTCCGACTCCACAGCCCTCGTCTTCAGGAAGGTAGCACACCTTCCTCCACATAGGCCTGCCGGGACCTTCCACATGGCCCAATCAGATTCATGCGCTCTCTCTCATGTGACCAGACCTCAGGTACCTTATATGGTCCATAACCACACCCACAGGTGATCACATGGCTATGACCCCACCCACACAGCACCCCCTAGCGGACATTGTGGTCACTACACCAATATATATAAATATATATATATATATATATATATATATATATACACACACACACACACACACTGTGTGTATATATTATATATATATCTCTAATATATAAAGCTCAATGTGGATGTGTGTGTGCGTCCGGGATTGGCATCCGCACCGTTGCAGCTACAGTCACACGTCTGGACCCCGAGAGCGTCATGGGCAATGTTGTGAGGCGAAATTTTAACCCCGCGCATTCCATTTCACCAAACAATTTTGCCCCTATCTACATAATGGGGAAAAAGTGTATGTACGTATTGGCATATGCACCGTCATAGCTACAGCCACAAAATGTTGCACAGTCACACGTCTGGACCCCGAGAGCATCATAGGCTATGTTGTGAGGTGAAATTTTAACCCCACGCGTTCCAATTCACAAAACAATTTTGCCCCTATCTACATAATGGGGAAAAAGTAAAAGGAAAAGTTTTGGAGGCAAATTGACAGCTGCCAGTTGTGAACAAAGGGCACTTAAAGAATGAGAGCAATGGCGCCAAAGCGTATATACCGTACAGTTGCTAAGGTGGGGCCCTGATATAGGATACTTACCACACACTGGGATATGAACACACCCACAAAATGCGCCACACTACCACGTGCTTCAACACATATACCACCCTCAGCACACATTTCACCACACATACACCAACCTCGCCACATAAAAGTCGAAACACAAAAGTCGCCACTCAAAACTCGCCACGCTGTCCCAGAGCTGTTTAAAAGATGAAAAATGAGCTGTGATTGGTTGCTATTAGCATCAGTTTTTTTTGTAGACAGTTGTGGTAACTGAGGCCTATTATTCTTATCATTTCTATGGTGTTATCGTCTATTAGATACACGGATCAGCAGTCAGTATCACACAGGATAGGATTAAATACACGGATCGGCAGTCAGTATCACAC
Organism: Dendrobates tinctorius; assembly: GCF_039654945.1. Lineage (NCBI taxonomy): Eukaryota > Metazoa > Chordata > Amphibia > Anura > Dendrobatidae > Dendrobates > Dendrobates tinctorius. The sequence goes on along the minus strand of NW_027361747.1, from coordinate 29,184,062 downwards.
AGGATAGGATTAGATACACGGCTCAGCAGTCAGTATCACACAGGAGAGGATTAGATACACGGCTCAGCAGTCAGTATCACACAGGATAGGGTTAGATACACAGCTCAGCAGACGGTATCACACAGGATAGGATTAGATACACTGCTCAGCAGTCAGTATCATACAGTATAAGATTAGATACACGGCTGAGCAGTCAGTATCACAGTATAGGATTAGATACACGGCTTAGCAGTCACTCACTGTGCTGTCTGGTGACATGGTGTGTATAACACTCAACATGGACCAGAGGAAGTGAAGGAAAGAGTTGTCTCAGGAGATTAGAAAGAAAATTATAGACAAACAAGTTAAAAGTAAAAGTTATAAAGACCATCTCCAAGCAGCTTCATGTTCCTGTGACTACAGTTGCACATATTATTCAGAAATTTAAGCTCCATGGGACTGTAGCCAACCTCCCTGGACGTGGCCGCAGGAGGGAAATTGATGACAAATCAAAGAGACGAATAATACGAATGGTAACAAAAGAGCCAAGAAAAACTTCTAAACCGATTAAAGGTGAACTTCAAGCTCAAGGAACATCAGTGTCAGATATATATACCATCCGTCGTATGAGCCAAAGTGGACTTCATGGAAGATGACCAAGGATGACACAGTTGTTGAAAAAAAAAATCATAAAAAAACCAGACTGAAATTTGACAAACTACATGTTGACAAGCCACAAAGCTTCTGGGAGAGAATGGCCAGATGAGACAAAAATGGAACTTTTTGGCAAGGAGCGTCAGCTCTATGTTCACAGATGGAAAAATGAAGCATATCAAGAAAAGAACACGGTCCCTAAGTGAAACATGGAGGCGGCTCTGTTATATTCTGGGGCTGCTTTGCTGCATCTGGCACAGGGTGTCTAGAATCTGAGCAGGGTACAATGAAATCTCAAGACTATCAAGGGATTCTAGAGAGAAATGTGCTGCCCAGTGTCAGAAAGCTTGGCCTCAGTCACAGATCATGGATCTTGCAATTGGATAATGACCCAAAACACAGCTAAAAAACACCCAAGAATGGCTAAGAGGAAAACATTGGACTATTCTGAAGTGGCCTTCTATGAGCCCTGACCTAAAACCTATTGAGTATCTTTGGAAAGAGCTGAAATATGCCGTCTGGAGAAGGCAACCTTCAAACACAAGACAACTGGAGCAGTTTGCTCTTGAGGAGTAGGCCAAAATACCTATCGAGAGGGGCAGAAGTCTCGTTGATAGTTACAGGAATCGTTTGATTGCAGTGATTGCCTCAAAAGGTGGTGCAACAAATATTAAGTTAAGGGTACCATCATTTCTGTCCATGCCTATTTCATGAGATTTATTTTTTTTAAATTCTGTAGAAGCATGGTTGAAAAGCAATGTCTGACTTTCATTCGTTCATTTTCATAGATTGATTTATTACTTTTGTCAGATTCAAGTTATTTCGGTGACCATTGTAGGTTTTTCTGACAGAGCCATTTTGCAGCTTAATGACCAGGCCAATTTTTACAATTCTGACCACTGTCACTTTATGAGGTTTATGGAACGCTTTAATGGATTCTAAGATTGCTTTTTCGTGACATAGTTACTTCATGTTAGTGGTAAAAATTATTTGATATGCCTTGTGTTTATTTATGAAAAAAATGTAAATATGGTGAAAATTTTGAAAATTTAGCAATTTTCAAACTTTAAATATTTGTACCCTTAAATCAGAGCGATATGTCACACAAATTTCTTAATAAATAACATTTCCCACATGTCTACTTTACATCAGCACAATTTTGGAATCAAATTGTTTTTCATTAGGAAGTTATAAGGTTTAAAAGTTGACCAGCGATTTCACATTTTTACAACAAAATTTACAAAACCATTTTTTTTTTTTTTGAGGGACCACATCATATTTAAAGTCATTTTGAGGGGTGTACATGACAGAAAATATCGAAAAGTGACACCATTCTAAAAACTAGACCCCTCAAGGTGCTCAAAAACACATTCAAGAAGTTGATTAACCCTTTACGTGCTTCACAGGAACTGAAGCAATGTGGAAGGAAAAAATTAACATTTAACTTTTTTTTGCTAAAAATTTACTTCAGAACAAATTTTTTTTTATTTTCACAAGTGTTAAGAGAAAATGAACCACAAAATTTGTTGTGCAATTTCTCCTGAATACGCCGATACCCAATATGTGTTTAATTCAAGACAAAAAAAAAAAAAAAAAAAGACTGCGGGCACCGCTAATATCATATACGAGACAACCAGGGTGCTACAAATGTACCCAAAACAACCAGAGTTTAGATAGTAAAGAGAAAAAGAGGTACAATAATAGCGCACACATCTGGAATGAGTGTAAACAGCAACTTTATTGGTAACAAAAGATAGGGCACAATATGTGGGGGTAAACCACTTTTTGGGTGCACGGCAGAGGTCGCAAGGGAAGGAAACCAGCAAGTGACCCCATTTTGGAAACTAGACCCCCTAAGGAGCTTATCTAGATGTGTGGTGAGCACTTTGAACCCCCAAGTGCTTCACAGAAGTTTATAACGCAGAGCTGTGAAAAACAAAAGATGGATTTTTGGTTCTTACCGTAAAATCTCTTTCTTGGAGCCTTCATTGGGGGACACAGAATACCATGGGTGTATGCTGCTGCTGCTAGGAGGCTGACACTATGCAAAACAAGAAAATTAGCTCCTCCCCGGCAGTAGACACCCACCGACAGGCACTAGGCACCTCAGTTGGTGAGAAAGCAGTAGGAAAAGCAACGGAACACTCTAAACATATGTACCAACCCAACAAGGGACTCAAAGACCCAACTCGGTACAAATTAAACAGGGAGGGTGCTGTGTCCCCCAATGAAGGCTCCAAGAAAGAGATTTTACGGTAAGAACCAAAAATCCATCTTTCTTTATCGCCTTATTGGGGGACACAGAATACCATGGGACGTTCCAAAGCAGTCCCAAGGGCGGGAACAGCAATAAGGAACGAAAGAACAGGAAAGGCTTAGGTCGGCCGGTGCACCACCGCCGCCTGCAGAACCTTCCTACCAACAACTGCATCAGACGAGGCCTGGGTATGAACCCTGTAGAACCTCGCAAATGTGTGCAAGGACGACCAGGTCGCGGCCCTGCAAAGTTGCAGAGCTGAAGCCTGGTGTCGAACGGCCCACGAAGCTGCCACAGCCCGGGTGGAGTAAGCTCTCACTCCCGGAGGGGGCCGTTTTTCCTGAAGTCGGTATGCTTCCTGAATGGTAGAACGAATCCAGCGAGCGATCGTGGATTTGGATGCCGGAAGCCCTTTCCTGTGACCTTCAGAGATGACCAGCAATGAATCGGATTGACGAAGTGAAGCGGTCCTAGCGAGGTAGACACGCAAGGCTCTAACAACATCCAGCTTGTGGAGTGACTTCTCAAGAGGGTGAGAAGGAGCCGGACAAAACGATGGAAGAACGATATCCTCGTTGATGTGAAAGGAGGAAACCACTTTTGGCAGGAAGGAAGGAACGGGCCTGAGGATGACTTTATCCTGATGGAGCACCAGATAAGGAGAACGGCATGACAAGGCCGCTAACTCAGAAACTCTTCTGATGGATGTAATGGCAATCAAAAAGGTTACCTTCCATGACAGAAGTGACAAAGGAATGTCCTGGATGGGCTCAAACGGCGCCTTTTGGAGAGTGCCCAGAACGAGATTGAGATCCCACGGTTCTATTGGTGAATGATGAGGAGGAGCCACATGAGCGACTCCTTGGAGGAACGTCTTAACCTGCGGTAAGGAAGCGAGCTCTCTTTGAAAGAGGATAGACAAGGCAGAAACCTGGCCCTTCAGGGTACTGAGAGACAGACCCGAATCTAAGCCAGATTGGAGAAAACCCAGTATGGACGGAATGGAAAAAGCCATTGGAAAAACTTTTTTATCGTCGCACCAACGGAAAAAAGCCTTCCAACACCTGTGGTAAATGCGGGAAGAGGCTGGCTTCCTGGCTTTGATCATCGTCTGAATCACCTGGCTGGAAAAACCTGATTCTTTTAGGATTGCGGCCTCAACAGCCATGCCGTTAAATTCAGAGACCGAGAATTCTCGTGGCAAAGGGGGCCTTGCGAGAGAAGATCCGGATGGTCTGGAAGTTTCCAGGGAACGTCCGCGAGCATGTTCACCAGTTCCGCATACCAAGGCCGTCTCGGCCAGTCTGGAGCCACAAGAATTACTGGAACGCCTTCCGATTTTATCTTTTTGACCACTCTTGGGATCAAGGCAAGAGGTGGAAAAAGATAAGGGAGTTGGAACTGGGACCACGGAATTACTAGGGCGTCGCAAGCGACGGCTAGAGGGTCCCTGGACCTGGCTACAAAGCGCAGAACTTTGTGGTTCATCCGAGATGCCATGAGGTCGACGTCCGGAGAACCCCAGCGCTTGCATATCTGATCGAAGACTGAAGGATGGAGAGACCATTCGCCTGACGCTAGGCCTTGACGACTCAGAAAGTCGGCTGCCCAGTTTTCCACCCCTGGAATGTGAACGGCGGAGATTGCTGGGACGTAACGTTCCGCCCAGCGCAGAATCCTGCCCACCTCTGACATGACTTGGAGGCTGCGCGTGCCGCCCTGATGGTTTATGTACGCCACAGCCGTGGCGTTGTCCGACTGAATGCGGATCGGCTTGCCGACGAGAAGGGGTTGCCAGCGAAGGAGGGCCAGAAAGATCGCTCTGATCTCGAGCAGATTGATAGGAAGAACTTCCTGTGGGTTCCAGCGTCCTTGAGCCGTCCTCTGGTGAAAAACTGCTCCCCAACCCAGGAGGCTGGCATCGGTGGTGATGACTTGCCGCCGAAGTGGTAGGAAGGACCTCCCTTGGAGGACTGATGAAGACATCGTCCACCAAGTGAGGGATTGCCTTACTTTGAGAGGGAGGAGAATGGGCCGGTCCAAGGACCTCGTCGTCTTGTCCCAGACTGAAAGGAGGGACAGCTGAAGAGGACGAAGGTGAAACTGTGCAAAGGGCACTGCTTCCAAGGAAGCCACCATCTTCCCCAGAACTTTCATGCAGAATCGAAGGGGAATGGGCGTTGGCCGTTTGAGGGCTCGAATCCCTTTGACCAGAGCCGCAAATTTTTCCCTCGGAAAAAACACCCGGGCCAGGTTCGTGTCGACCTCCATGCCTAAAAAGGTCAGACGCTGAGTGGGGCCGAGAACGGACTTTTCTTTGTTGACTAACCATCCGAGACGGTCGAGAGTATCCAGGGTTATCTGAAGACTTAGGAGACAGTCTTGACGGGACGAGCCCTTGATTAAGAGCTCGTCCAGATAAGGAATGATGAGAATCCCTCTGGATCGAAGGATGGCCATGACCGTCGCCATCACTTTCGTGAAAACACGGGGGGCCGAGGCTAGGCCGAAGGGAAGAGCCGTGAACTGGTAATGATTTTCCTGAATCGCAAACCTGAGATATTTCTGATGCTGCAAGCAAACAGGGATTTGTAGATAGGCATCCCGTATATCCACAGAACAGAGAAATTCTCCGGGCTCCATTGAGGCTATCACCGATCGAAGAGACTCCATTTTGAAATGAAGAATCTTCACGTGGCGATTGAGCAATTTGAGGTCGAGGATTGGCCGCAGGGAGCCGTCTTTCTTCGGGACTACGAAGAGATTTGAGTAGAACCCTGAAAACCGTTCGTCTGAGGGAACGGGAACAATCACTCCGGCGGAAAGAAGGGAGGAGACAGCCTGAAAGAATCCTGGAATGTGGGACCGTTGTCTTGGAGGTCGAGACGGGAAAAAACGCCTGTCTGGAGGGGACGAAAATTCGATCTTGTAACCGGATGCGATTTCCCTGACCCAAGCGTCGTCGACAACCGACAGCCAAGCGTCCATGAAAAAGGAAAGTCTGCCTCCCACCCTGGAAAAACTTCCAGGTGGGGGTGCCCCGTCACTTGGAGGCAAACCTACCGGAACGGGCACCTGAGCATCTGGAGTATTGTCCTCTAGATCTCCAGCGGGGAGCGGGCTTGTAAGAAGGTTTCTTCTGCTCACGCTCCCTAGATGCGGAAGGACGCTCTTGCTGGACAGATCTCTCTGTGGACGAGAACGGACGAAAAGGCCTAAAGGGCCGAAAACCCTTTCTATTAAAAAGGCGTCTTGGTCGAGACTGGGGGAGAGAAGTACTTTTACCCCCAGTGGCATCGGAAATTATTTGATCCAGCTTGGCCCCAAAGAGCCTAGAACCATGGAAGGGCAGATTGGTGACCGACTTTTTTGAGGTGGTATCCGCGTTCCATGACTTTAACCAAAGAACTCGGCGTACAGCCACTATATTGCTGTTAGCCCTTGCTACGCAACCGGCCGCATCCAAGGAGGCGGCTAAAAGGTATTTACCCGCATGATTAATTTGATCTGCTAGATCTGCCAGCTCGTCCTGGGGAGCCGCCGCTAAGATGCCCCTGCGAAGAATTTTAGCCCAAGCTGAAATGACTTTAGCCACCCAGGAGGAGGCTAAAATAGGGCAGAGGGAGGCGCCGGAGGCCTCAAAGATAGACTTCGCCAAAGATTCTAACTGTCTGTCTGTTGGATCCTTAAGCGATGCACCATCTGGAAGGGACAGAACCGTCTTAGAGGCTATGCGAGAAACGGGAGGGTCCACTTCAGGGGCTTTGGTCCATTTAGAAAGCAAATCAGCCTCAAATGGGTACAGAACATCTAAATACCTGCGGCCCGAAAAGCGTTGCTCAGGGTGCTCCCAATGTTTGGCTAGAGTAGTATCAAACTCGTTGTGGTTTGGAAAAGTTTTGGGTGGGGGCCTTGATCGTTTAAATGGAACAGAACATTCCTGAGGAAGGGGCCTGTCCTGCTTAATCTCCAGGGTTTGGAAGATAGCTGAAAGAAGACTATCGACCATTTTTCGTGTTTTAGACATGTCATCTGCTTCTGAACTAGATCCTGATTGAGGATCATTATCTGACCTAAGGTCGTCCACTGAAGGAGACGGACATCTGGGTGAAGCAGATGGGCCTAGCGAGCTGGAAGACGAGCCCGATAGGAGACGCTTCCTGGACATCCTACTCGGCCTGTCCCTCTGAAGGTCGCGGTCAGGAGCGGACGACTCACCTTGAGAGGTGGTCGGAGCAGCGGTGGCTGTAGATAGCTGAGGCAAACGTTCTAGGACCTGGACCAGGGACTGCGAGACTTTGGTCAGATCGGAGACCGACTGAGACATAGCTACGGCCCATTCTGGGAGAGGAGAAGTGCCCTCATCACGGGAATCTGTGTGCTCCTGAGAGGCCGACAAAGCTGAAGGACTGCAGGATGGGCAGAAAGGAGATGGCTGACCCGAAGCCCACTTCTTTTTACAGCGCGCACAGGTGTAATGAGTAGCGGTGGGCCTGAAACAGAGTTCCCCTGCAGGGTTGGGCATAAGGAAAACTGCGCTGAATGGCCGCGGGAATTGGGGAAGAACTGCGGAGGAGGGCTAATATTTCTGCATAGACAGAGCCTACCTAGTTCCGGCGAGCATTTTTTTCTCAAAAATGATTTTTTAGCCCACTATCTTATATTTTGCGTCAAAGGTGGTGGTGGGGGGGGGGGGGTCAGGGGCTATGAAAGGTACTACTAGAATACTTATGGGACGCACAACTGGGTGATATCTTTATATCATATCACAAAAAAATGGGTGGCAGATTCCCTTTAATTAACGGCGCTGTGGTTTAAGTATCCTTAACTACCGCCATTAAAAGGTGTATCGGCGGTCGTTAAGCGGTTAAAGGCTAAGGTGTGCACACTCAACCTGCCCTCCATTCTTGGTAAGTCCCCTTTAACTCTAACAGAACCTTTACCTATGACAGTTTCAGAACTTCAGATTCAGATGTTCCAGTATTGCAAAGACAAGTAAAGACACGTGGTCAAGGAACTAACACTAGCATGACAGTATGTTGGTCAAAGGGTGGGTGTTACTAAATGGTTCAGACAATCTCTCTCTTTCATGTCTGTAAGATTGGGTGATTTGTACAAGGTAATCTACTATGTAACGCTCACAGCACAGTGTTGTGTACTATGTGCATATGAATAGGGTTCTATAAAGATCAATTTTAGTGTAAAGACTCAAGCCTTTTAAAGGGGGCTTCTCTAGTGTTAGGTAATCTCTTCTATATGATAAAAGACAAGCCATTTTCTAGTGCACTTTGTGTAGCAATTACTAGCATGATTTCATGCCTGTGACAAAGTCTGACCCAAGCACAGCACTAGACTCACAACAGATGTTCATACATGTCAGCTATACTTATGTTAACATGCACAAGTAATCAAAAGATCATCTAAACATCTCATTAATGCAGATGTTATTAACCTTTCAGAGGTGATTAGATGTGTAAGCATTCTACTTACCCCTATAGTAGGGAAAAACCTATATGCCACCATCAGACTGAACATAACCTATCTAACTGGTGAGGGGGTGATAACATGAAGATTACTTGAAGTTTGTACTTGAAGTTTGTACAAGGGTAAAAATGACCTTAACCCCTTTCTGCCATCTGACGTACTATCCCGTCCAGGGGACCCTATGCCCATGGACGGGATAGTACATCATAGCGATCAGCAGCGCTCACGTGGTGAGCGCCGCTGATCACCGCCGGGTGTCAGCTGATTATCACAGCTTACACCCGGCACTATGTGTCAGGGGCGGTCACGGACCACCCCCGACACGTTAACCTCTAGCACACTGCGATTAAACACGATCGCAGTGTGCCGGGGGTTAGGGAAGCAGTGTGACGGGGGTTAGGGAAGCATCGGCAGGGAGGGGCTCCCTCCGTGCTTCCCTGAGACCCCCGCAGCAGCGCAATGTGCCTCCTTCCCTGCAGGTCCCTGGATCCAAAATGGCGGCAGGGATCTTCGGCGGCCTGCAAAGCATCGGCATGAGGAAGCCTGCAGCACTGCCTGGGATAGATCGCTGATCTGTCACAGCGATCTGTGATGTGTCAGATCAGCGATCTCACACATGACAGTGATGTCCCCCCCCTAGGACAGTGTAAAGTAAAAATAATTTATAAAAAAAAAAATATCGCTAAATAAATTTTTAAAAAACCCATTCCCTAATAAATTCATTTTTTGGAAAAAAACAAAACAAAACAGTACACATATTTGGTATCGCTGCGTCCGTAACGACCCGCCCTATAAAACTATCCTATTAGTTAACCCCTTTAGTGAACCCCTTAAAAAATAAAAATAAAAAACAAATCCAAAAAATAATGCTTTATTATCATGCCGAACAAAAAGTGCAATAACGTGCGATCAAAAAGACGGATATAAATAACCATGGTACCGCTGAAAACGTCATCTTGTCCCGCAAAAAACAAGCCACCATACAGCGTCATCAGTGAAAAAATAAAAAAGTTACAGTATAGCTCGCAGAATAAAGCGATGCAAAAATTATTATTTTTTATATAAAATTGTTTTAATTGCATAAAAGCACCAAAACATTAAAAAACCCCACATAAATGAGGTATCGCTATAATCGTACTGACCCAAAGAATAAAACCGCCTTAATTTTACGGCGCGCGGAATTGTGTAAAAAGGCACCCCCCAAAAGAAATTCTTGAAATGCTGGTTTTTACTCATTCTGCGTCCCAAAAATTGGAATAAAAAGCGATCAAAAAATGTCACGTGCCCAAAAATGGTACCAATAAAAAAAATAAGACCTCACATGACTCGGTGGGTCAAAATACGGAAAAATAACTCTCAAAATGTGGTGATGCAAAAACTATTTTTACAATAAGGAGCGTCTTTTAGCGTGTGACCGCTGCCAAGCATAAAAACCCGCTATAAACAGTAAATCAAACCCCCCGTTATCACCCCCTTAGTTAGGGAAAAATAATAAAATTAAAATATGTATTTATTTCCATTTTCCCATTAGGGTTAGGGCTAGGGCTGAAATTAGGGATAGGGGTGTGCTGGGGTTAGGGTTGGAGTTTGAATTGGGGGGTTTCCACTGTTTGGACACATCAGGTGCTCTCCAAACGCAACATGGCGTCTGATCTCAATTCCATCCAATTCTGCGTTGAAAAAGTCAAACGGTGCTCCTTCCCTTACAAGCTCTGCTATGCGCCCAAACAGTGGTTTACCCCCACATATGGGGTATCAGCCTACTCAGGAAAAATTGCAAAACAACTTTTGGGGTCCAATTTCTCCTGTTACCCTTAGGAAAATAAAAAATTGGGGGCAAAAACATCATTTTTGTGGAAAAAAAAATATGATTTTTTTATTTTCACGCCCGGGCGTTATAAACTTCTGTGAAGCCCTTGGGGGTTGAAAATGCTCACCACACATCTAGATAAGTTCCTTGGGGGGCTATCAAATTGTTATATATTGCCTAGTAGAAATGAAATTTCCAATTAATTCATATATCATACAAGAGAAAGAAAAACAGGATTTTTTGGGTTGCTTACCGTAAAATCTGTTTCTCGGAGCCTTCATTGGGGGACACAGAGACCATGGGTGTATGCTGCTGCCACTAGGAGGCTGACACTATGCACAAAAAAAGGTTAGCTCCTCCTCCGCAGTGTACACCCCACCGACCGGCAGGAAGTTCCTCAGTTAGTGAGAAAGCAGTAGGAGAAGTAACAGAATAGACAAACTTAAGAACAGGAGTTGTAGAACATGGGAGGGTGCTGTGTCCCCCAATGAAGGCTCCGATAAACAGATTTTACGGTAAGCAACCCAAAAAATCCTGTTTTCTCGTTCGCCTTATTGGGGGACACGGAGACCATGGGACGTCCCAAAGCAGTCCCTGGGGTGGGAAATAAACTTCCATCAGGCCAGTGGACTCGCCACCGCAGCCTGCAGAATCCTTCTACCTAGGCTGGCGTCCGCCGAAGCGTAGGTGTGGACCCTGTAGAATTTCACAAAGGTGTGAACCGATGACCACGTTGCAGCCTTGCAAAGCTGCAGCGCGGAAGCTCTGTGGCGCACCGCCCAGGAGGCACCCACCGCCCGGGTAGAGTGCGCTCTGATCCCTGGAGGGGCCACTCGATGGTTGACCCGGTATGCCTCCAAAATTGCCGATCTGATCCAGCGCGCAATAGTGGCCTTTGAGGCTGGGTGTTGAACAGAGAGTCTGACTTCCGCAAGGAAGTCGTCCGGGCTAGATAGACTCTCAATGCCCTGACTAGGTCCAGCTTGTTCAAAGACCGCTCCCGAGGGTGAGCTGGGCTCGGGCAGAAGGATGGCAGAACAATGTCCTCATTGAGGTGAAACGAAGATACCACCTTCGGAAGAAAAGAGGGCGGAGGCCGCAGAACTACCTTGTCCTGATGAAGGACCAAAAAAGGAGAGCGGCAAGAAAGTGCCGCTAATTCCGACACGCGCCGGATGGAGGTAATGGCCACCAGAATGGCCACTTTCCAAGAAAGGAGGGAAAGGGAAACGTCCCTGAGAGGTTCAAAAGGAGGACCCTGCAGAACCTGAAGAACCAAATTAAGATCCCAAGGATCCACGGGAGCTCGGTACGGAGGAACCGTGTGAGCCACACCCTGGAGGAAGGTTTTGACCTGGGGCCAGGAGGCCAGCGTTTTCTGAAATAAAATGGACAGTGCCGAAACTTGACCCTTCAAGGAACTGAGAGCAAGCCCCGCATCCAGCCCTGCCTGAAGAAACGCCAGAATAGAAGGGAGCGAAAAAACCAAGGGCGCGATGTCATTGGCCTGACACCAGGAGAAATAGGCTTTCCAAGTACGGTAATAGATCTTCGAAGAAGGCGGCTTTCTGGCGCGGATCATGGTATGAATTACCCGATCAGAGAATCCTGCCCGTCTCAAAACCTCGGTCTCAACAGCCACGCCGTTAAGTTGAGCGACCGTGAATTGGGGTGGCAAATTGGGCCTTGAGACAGCAGATCTGCCCGTCGGGAAGCTTCCAGGGGGCGTCCGCGAGAAGGTTGACAATGTCTGCGAATCAAGACCTTCTGGGCCAATTCGGGGTGATGAGGATGACTGGAATCCCCTCTGCTTTGATTTTCTTCAACAACTTGGGAAGAAAAGGCAGAGGAGGGAACAGGTAGGGGAGCACTAACTGTGACCAAGGGACGGCCAGAGCCGCCCACTGCCAGAGGGTCCCGAGACCTGGACACGAATTGTGGGACTTTCCTGTTGAGGCGAGATGCCATGAGGTCTACATCCGGGGTTCCCCACCGACGGCAGAGCAGATGAAACACCTCCGGATGTAGGGACCATTCCCCTGCCGCGAGACCCTCGCGGCTGAGGAAATCGGCGGCCCAGTTGTCCACGCCGGGAATGTGAACCGCGGAAATCATTGGAACAAAGGTCTCTGCCCATTGAAGAATTCTGGACACTTCCGCCAGGGCTGAGACACTCCGTGTCCCCCCTTGGCGGTTGATATACGCCACCGCTGTGGCATTGTCTGTCTGAATCCTGACAGGCAGGCCCTTGAGGCGCCTTTCCCAGTGGACGAGAGATAGATGGATCGCCCGTATCTCTAGGACATTGATCTGCAGAGCTGATTCCTGAGTCGACCATCGACCCTGAACAGTGTGATTGCGGAACACTGCACCCCAGCCGATGAGGCTGGCGTCCGTAGTGACAATCTGCCAGTGAACGGGAAGAAAAGACCGCCCCCAAGAGAATGAGGGGAGACGTCAACCACCAGTTGAGAGACCGCCTGATCCGGCAGGAAAGGCGAACCGGACGATCCAGAGACCGAGCCGACCTGTTCCACCTGGACAAAATGGCCTGCTGGAGTGGCCTGGCGTGAAATTGGGCAAAGGGAACTGCCTCTATCGCCGCCACCATCTTTCCCAGGACCCTCATGTCTGTCCTGAGGGATGGAAATCGTGTGATCTGTAATGATCGCACGCCCTGCTGCAGGGAAAGAATCTTGTCTTGTGGGAGAAATACCCTTGACCGACGAGTGTCGAACAGAAGGCCCAGAAACACAAGGCGTTGAGTAGGGACCAGACAGGACTTTTCCCGGTTGACGATCCACCCAAAACTGGACAGGGTGTCTAGAACGATCGCCACACTTAGGCGGGCCTGTTGAAAGGAGGGAGCCTTGATCAGGATATCGTCGAGATACGGAAAAAGAACGAGACCTCTGATCCTCAACAAGGCCATCAACGCCGCCATAATCTTCGTGAAGATTCTGGGAGCGGTGGCGAGCCCGAAAGGAAGCGCGACGAACTGGTAATGTTCGTGAAGAATCGCAAACCGCAGGAACTTCTGATGTCCGGGAAATATGGGCACATGTAGATAGGCATCTTGGATGTCTATGGAACCCATGAATTCCTGCTCCTCCATGGAAGCAATTACCGAGCGAACTGACTCCATCCGGAAGTGGCGAAGGCGAACTCTCTTGTTGAGTAACTTGAGATCCAAGATGGGTCGAACTGTCCCGTCCTTTTTCGGCACCACAAACAGGTTTGAATAAAACCCTGTGAAGCGTTCCGATTCGGGAACGGGCACAATCACCCTGGAACTGAGAAGAGAGGCGATGGCCGAACCGAACCCCGGGACCAAGGCCGGATCCCTCGGCGGACGGGATTGTAAGAAACGATCCCGTGGAAGAGAAATGAACTCTATTTTGTATACTGTTGATACAACCTCTCTGACCCAAGCGTCCTCTACTGAGGCGAGCCAGACGTCGCTGAAGAAGAGAAGTCGACCTCCCAATTGGAAGGGACCCACGGGAGACCGATGGTAGTCATGCGGACGTAGACCGTCCAGATCTAGATCTGGACGGTCTTCCCTGGGAAGAGTGGGACCGCCAGGACGGAGTGGGCCTGAAGGAAACCTTCTTTCTTTCCTGACGTGCCTGTGGCCTTTGCTGGTTGGAAGGGTTTTCCGCCGTATTGAAACGGCGGAAAGTCCGAAAGGGACGAAACTGACGCCTTGGAGGAGGTCTGCGAGGCTTGGAGGGGAGAAGAGAACTCGTACCTCCGGTAGCGTCCTTAATAATCTGATCCAATTGTGATCCGAAGAGACACACTCCCTGAAAAGGCAGATTGGTCAGAGACTTTTTAGAGGACAAGTCCGCCTGCCAGGCCTTGAGCCAAATTGTACGTCGGATTGCCACGATGTTACTTGACGCCTGAACTGCGCAAGATGCGGCATCCAAGGAGGCAGAAAGCAGATAATCCCCCGCATGGGAAATCTGATTGGCGAGATCGGCCAAAAGCTCTGGTCGTGCCTTATCCAGAATGCCCTGCCGAAGGTCATCTGCCCAAGTGGATATGGCCTTTGCTGCCCAAGAAGAAACAAAGACTGGACATACCGCTGCTGATGCCGCTTCAAAGGCAGATTTTGCTAGAGATTCTATGATCCTATCATTAGAATCTTTTAGCGACGCCACACCTGACAGCGGAAGGACCGTATTATTAGAAAGTCTGGACACGGGAGGGTCCACCGAGGGAGAAGTGGCCCAGTTGTCCGTGAGCTCTTTAGCAAACGGGTACAGCACGCCGAGACGCTTTCCTCTTTGAAAGCGTCTGGTCGGATCTTCTCTCTCCTTTGTAAAAATCTTTCCAAACTCAGAATGGAAGGGAAACACCCTGGATGGTGTTTCCGCCCGTCTGGACGAAACCTCCTGATCTGAGGATTTTGCAGGGGCGTCAGCGATGTCAAAGGTATGGTGAATCGCGGCAATGAGGTTTTGCACCGTAACCTTCATGTTCGCATCCTGGTCCGAATCCAGCTCTATGACCCCTTCCGATTCCAAAAGCGCTTCGCCTGACTCGGGGGAGGAGGCCCGAGAGGGAGACTGCTGGGGACTATGGGGTGAGGTAGGACGAGGGGAGGACTCCGCCTGGAGGTCCTGCCTGGGCCTCTTGCGACTGCCGCTGGCTGGATCAGATGGGACGTCCTGAGACGTGCTGGGTCCCGCCGAAGCTCCCAAGGGCAACTTGTCCAGAACGGCTACTAGGGACTGAGACACCTTGGTGAGGTCTGCCACTGACTGTGATTGAGAGGAGGCCCAACCCGGCATGGGGGGGGCTCACTCGCCCCTGGGGCTATGGATGGCTCCTGAGCGGCATCGGGCTGGATTGGATTG
This sequence comes from Dendrobates tinctorius, assembly GCF_039654945.1. Classification (NCBI taxonomy): domain Eukaryota; kingdom Metazoa; phylum Chordata; class Amphibia; order Anura; family Dendrobatidae; genus Dendrobates; species Dendrobates tinctorius. Next base: position 29,169,013 of record NW_027361747.1, on the reverse strand, counting down.
CTACAGTCCAGGCAGAGGGGAGTGGACTGACCTGAGGGAAGTTTGCGATTGCAGGACGAACAGGCAAAGAACTTCACCAGAGTGCTAGGGGGGGCCGCAGAGCGGGTACGATCAGACTTAGCGTTGGACATAGTGAAAACAGAGGCAGTGCCGGCCGGTTGGGGGACAGAAGGCAGAGAAGGGTGTCAGTCTGCAGGTGCAGAGCTACTCACGGTCCGGTGTCCCCAAGGGCGACGCTCTCTGATCTGGCTGCAGGATGAGGCCAGGCCAATCCGGCTGAAAAAAGGCCCAGCGACCGAAATCCGGCAGGGAATGAGGTCCGGCTGGCAGGCTGAGAAGATGGCGACCACCAGGGAAAGGACGCGCTGCCAGAGGGAGAAGAAGGGCGGAGCTCGCCGCAGAGATCCCCTTAGCACCGCCCGCTGTCCAATAGCAGGCTGGTGTGAGGCAAGGGGGCTGGGAAGGCCTAGGACGGGCGGGAGAGAAGCCCACTTAGAAGAAAGGGGCAGGGGGCGTGGCCGCGACGCAGCGGTCGGCCCGAGATGAAGCCAGGGCCTAAATTAATAGCGCCGGCCGCCTGTCAGCAGGGGGTCGGCGCGGAAGACGCGCCGCAACACCGGGCCGCAACCCCGGGCCGCTTCCCTGCTTCCCACAGCCCGACCCCTGTATACCCCTGCCGGGATGAAGAAAAAACGGGGGGGGGGGGCGCAGAACAGGGCCCGAAAGAACGGGCCTTCATGGATGCGGCGACCGTGGGGAGAAGCGGGTGCGCAGGCCCTACCGTGGTCCCCTGGCGACCGCCTTAGGATGAAAACGCCGGGGGACCGCTAGACCGCATACTCATCCAGGCCGGGAGCCACAATAAAGGTACCTGAGAATCCCACGCTGTCTGTCGTCTTTATGGAATCCACGCCTCGTCCAACCGTCAGGCTCTGGTAGGCGAGATGGTGGGAGGCGGGGGGCAAGGACCGTCCGTATAGCTGGCACGCACCTGTGCGAGGCTCCTGGTCCTGCCGCGGAGACCTATGAGGATACGGGGTGGCAGTACACGCCGTACTCAGTCTCTTTGTGGGAGTACAGATGTGACTGTTCACTCCGTATCCCTCCGAAACCTGTAAAGGAACGACGCACGACGAGGTAGATAGGGGTCTAATAAAAGACCCGTGTCCACCTCCTACTGACACTAAGCTAAACTGAGGAACTTCCTGCCGGTCGGTGGGGTGTACACTGCGGAGGAGGAGCTAACGTTTTTTTGTGCATAGTGTCAGCCTCCTAGTGGCAGCAGCATACACCCATGGTCTCTGTGTCCCCCAATAAGGCGAACGAGAAATTGAAACCATATGCCATAAAAACGATAAAGTTTTATTAACAATCAATTAAAAAGCATTGAAATGCAATGCAATACATATAGGAGCAGTTAATGCAAAAAGACAAAGGCCTATAAGCCAGGTACAATGAACTTCATAAGATAGTATATGCATAAATACTAATCTAATAGTCCATATGCGGAGCTTTAAAAATAAGGCTTCCAGAGATAATAATTTCCAAATAAATGTACAAGTGACAAAAGACTGTATCTGAAAAGCTTTACATATAAGGCCCGCAGAAGCCATAATCATAGAGTGGCAAAAGTATATATATACTATTCAAAAAATACAAAGTATAAATAAAGTGTATCAAAAATACTAAATCTTGAACATAATGCAGTAAGCAAACACGATAAAGAAAAAAGGATAATGCAGTCATAGAAGCCCAGAAGCCGCTTACAGACAATATAGCGTAAGGTAAGAGGGAGAGGAAGGAGTTAAGAGCTGCTGCTGGGCATATTAGTATTCACACCCATTAGGGATTGAGGATTTGTTTTACTTGCTGCATGCCATTAGTTCTGTAGGCAATTTAAACAGATTTATTTTTGATACACTTTATTTATACGGTACTTTGTATTTTTTGAATAGTATATATATACACTTTTGCCACACTGATTATGGCTTCTGCGGGCCTTATATGTAAAGCTTTTCAGATATAGTCTTTTGTCACTTGTACATTTTCTCTAGAAGCCTTATTTTTAAAGCTTCGCATATGGACTATTAGATTAGTATTTATGCATATACTATCTTATGAAGTTCATGGTACCTGGCTTATAGGCCTTTGTCTTTTTGCATTAACTGCTCCTATATGTATTGCATTTCAATGCTTTTTAATTGATAGTTTTATTAACAATCGTTTTTATGGCATATGGTTTCCATTTTCTTTCTCTTGTATGATTTATAAGTTCCTTGGGGGGGTCTAGTTTCCAAAATGGTGTCATTTGTGGGGGGTTTCCACTGTTTAGGCACATCAGGGGCTTTCCAAACGCGGCATGGCATCCAAATCCCAATTCCAGCCAAAAAAGTCAAATGGCTTTGTTTCCCTTACGAGCTCTGCCATGCGCCCAAATAGTGGTTTACCACCGCATGTGGGGTATCCGCGTACTCATGACCCTAAAAGTTATTGTGCAATTTGTCCTGAGTAAGCGGATAGCCATACTATTTGGGCGCATCCAGAGCTTGGAAGGGAAACTACGCCATTTGACTTTTTTGGGATTGGACGCCATGCCGCGTTAGGAAAGCCCCTGATGTGCCTAAAAAGTGGAAACTCCCCACAAATGACACCATTTTGGAAACTAGACCCCCCCCAAGGAGCTTATCTAGATGTGTGGTGAGCACTTTGAACCCCCAAGGGCTTCACAGAAGTTTATAACATACAGCCGTACAATTAAAAAATCATTTTTTTTCCCCCAAAAATGATCTTTTCACCCCCAATTTTTATTTTTCCAAAGTTTTCCAAAGTTATTGTGCAATTTGTCCTGTTGCCCTTGGAAAAATAAAAATAAACTTTTGTTATAAAAAAAAAAAAAAAAAAAAAAAGTTATTAACTTTTGTGAAGCCCTTGAAACATATGGGGTTCAAAGTTCTCACCACACATCTAGATAAGCTCCTTGGGGGGGGGGGTCTAGTTTGCAAAATGGTTTCATTTGTGGGGGGGTTTCTACTGTTTTGGCACATCAGGGGCTTTCCAAACGCGACATGGTGTCCGATCTCAATTACAGCCAAAAAAGTCAAATGGCGCTGCTACCCTTCCGAGCTCTGCCATGCGCCCAAATAGTCGTTTACACCCACATATGGGGTATCAGTGTACTCAAGACAAATTGCACAATAACTTTTAGGGTCCTGTTACCCCTGGAAAAATAAAAAATGGGGGCGAAAAGATCGTTTTTGTGGGAAAAATATCATTTTTTAATTGTACGGCTGTACGTTATAAACTTCTGTGAAGCCCTTGTGGGTTTAAAGTTCTCACCACATCTAGATAAGTTCCTTGTGGGGTCTAGTTTCCAAAATGGGGTCACTTGTGGGGGGTTTCCACTGTTTAGGCACATCAGGGGCTCTCCAAATGTCACATGGCATCGGATCTGAATTCCAGCCAATTTTGCAGTGAAAAACACAAACGGGGCTCCTTCCCTTCTGAGCTCTGCCATGCGCCGAAACAGTGGTCCCCCCCACATATCAGGTATCAGCGTACTCAGGAGAAATTGCACAATAACTTTTGCAGTCCAATTTCTCCTGTTACCCTTGGTAAAATAAAAAAAAAAAATTGGACGTTAAGTAATTTTTTTGTGAAAAAAAGTTAAATGTTCATTTTTTAAACATTCAAAAAATTCTTGTGAAGCACCTGAAGGGTTAATAAACTTCTTGAATGTGGTTTTGAGCACCTTGAGGGGTGCAGTTTTTAGAATGGTGTCACTTTTGGGTATTTTATATCATATAGACCCCTCAAAGTGACTTCAAATGTGATGTGGTCCGTAAAAATAAAATGGTGTTGTAAAAATGAGAAATCGCTGGTCAACTTTTAACCCTTATAACTTCCTAACAAAAAAAAATTTTGGTTCCAAAATTGTGCTGATGTAAACATATGTGAAATGTTACTTATTAAGTTTTTTGTGCGCCATATCTCTGTGATTTAAGGGCATAAAAATTCAAAGTTGGAAAATTGCGAAATTTGCTAAATTTTCCCCAAATTTCCATTTTTTCACAAATAAACGCAAGTTATTTGAATGAAATTTTACCACTAACATGAAGTACAATATGTCACGAGAAAACTGTCAGAATCACCGGGATCCATGGAAGCGTTTCAGAGTTATTACCTCATAAAGGGACAGTGGTCAGAATTGTAAAAATTGGCCCGATCATGAACGTGCAAACCACCATTGGGGGTTAAGGGGTTAAAGGGAATCTGTCATCCCATTTTCGGCCTATAAGCTGCGGCCACCGCCATCAGGGGCTTATGTACAGCATTCTGTAATGCTGTACATAAGCCCCGATGTAACCTGAAAGGTAAGAAAATGAGTTACCGTATTTTTCGCTTTGTAAGACGCACTTTTTTTCCCCCCAAATTTGGGGGGAAAATAGGGGTGAGTCTTACAATGCAAATGTACCTTTTATTGTGCCACCACGCTGGGTCCCCCGGGTGCTGCCGCCGCGCTGGGTCCCCTGTTGCCTGCAGCCGCCACCGGGCTCTGTCCCGTGCTGTGTTGGGGGCTCTGCCGTTGCATCCATGCCTGTGCGGTGGATTGCTTCCTGGAAAATGGCCGCCGCGCAAGCGCAGATGGAGATCTCGGCATTGAAATCTCGGGAGATGAGATTTCAGCGCTGAAATACCGCATATACACCATAATGGTATAAATAAAAACGTCAGCTCAGTACACAAAAAATAAAGCTCTCACCCAACCCCAAATTACGAAAAACAGACGCTACAGGTCTCAGAAAATTGCTTTTTTTTTTTTAAACCAAAGTTTGGATTTTTTTTCACCACGTAAATAAAAAAGAACTTAGACATGTTTGGTGTCTATTAGCTCGTAATGGCCTGGAGAATCACAATGACAAGTCCGTTTTAGCATATATTTTGCATGATAAAAAAAAAAAAAGGGTGAAATTGTACTTTTTTTTGCAATTTCACCACACTTGGAATGTTTTTCCAGTTTTCCAGTACACGATATGTTAAAACCAATTGTGTCGTTCAAAAGTACAACTTGTCCCGCAAAAAACAAGCCCTAACATGGCCATTTTGACAAAAAAAATAAAAAAAAGTCATGGCTCTGGAAATAAGGGGAGCAAAAAACGAAAATGCAAAAACACCTCCGGTTGTTAAGGGGTTAAATAGATATTTCAGATGACTTTCAAAATTTGGTTCCAGACCACCACTTTAAGACAAATCATCATGGATGAGCTACATACAACACAAAATTGTCAGGAGACAAGTCTAAGAGCTAATTTATCTGAATACTGTAAGATTCTAAATTTTGTGCTAAATGTAATAAGAAAGAAAAAACTGGCATTAAATAAGAAATCAGACTTTCCAAATGACAGATACTAGTACCTGACTGCAGTCTATAGCTGGTTCTCCACAACCATCTTCTTCCAAAGAAGCCTGGTAATTCTGCAGCAGTTCTTTGGAGAGAGGAGAAGACAAAAAGTCCTTGGGCAACGATGAGATGCTGGTTTCTCGCTTTGGGGGGGTTAAAGCAGCTTTATCCTTGTTAGTGTTGAGCTGTAGTGGAAGAAAGTTGAAAGGTTTTCGGTTCTCAGAAAGCTGCCGCTTATTGTTTGCTGCAGTTGCCCTTCCTTGGGAATCGCTCCCAATGCTCCTCTGAAAGCATTAAATGAAAAAGACAATTAAAAGACCATCATGTAGCTATAATTTATACCGTGATGGTATGTATACAAGTAGAGACTAATGTATATATATATATATATATACACACTCACTGGCCACTTTATTAGGTACACCATGCTAGTAACGGGTTGGACCCCCTTTTGCCTTCAGAACTGCCTCAATTCTTCGTGGCAGAGATTCAACAAGGTGCTGGAAGCATTCCTCAGAGATTTTGGACCATATTGACATGATGGCATCACACAGTTGGCGCAGATTTGTCGGCTGCACATCCCTGATGCGAATCTCCCGTTCCACCACATCCCAAAGATGCTCTATTGGATTGAGATCTGGTGACTGAGGAGGCCATTTGAGTACAGTGAACTCATTGTCATGTTCAAGAAACCAATCTGAGATGATTCGAGCTTTATGACATGGCGCATTATCCTGCTGAAAGTAGCCATCAGATGTTGGGTACATTGTGGTCATAAAGGGATGGACATGGTCAGCAACAATACTCAGGTAGGCTGTGGCGTTGCAACGATGCTCAATTGGTACCAAGGGGCCCAAAGAGTGCCAAGAAAAAATTCCCCACACCATGACACCACCACCACCAGCCTGAACCGTTGATACAAGGCAGGATGGATCCATGCTTTCATGTTGTTTACGCCAAATTCTGACCCTACCATCCGAATGTCGCAGCAGAAATCGAGACTCATCAGACCAGGCAACGTTTTTCCAATCTTCTACTGTCCAATTTCGATGAGCTTGTGCAAATTGTAGCCTCAGTTTCCTGTTCTTAGCTGAGAGGAGTGGTACCCGGTGTGGTCTTCTGCTGCTGTAGCCCATCTGCCTCAAAGTTCGACGCACTGTGCGTTCAGAGATGCTCTTCTGCCTACCTTGGTTGTAACGGGTGGCAATTTGAGTCACTGTTGCCTTTCTATCAGCTCGAACCAGTCTGCCCATTCTCCTCTGACCTCTGGCATCAACAAGGCATTTCCGGCCACAGAACTGCCGCTCACTGGATTTTTTTTCTTTTTCGGACCATTCTCTGTAAACCCTAGAGATGGTTGTGCGTGAAAATCCCAGTAGATCAGCAGTTTCTGAAATACTCAGACCAGCCCTTCTGGCACCAACAATCATGCCACGTTCAAAGGCACTCAAATCACCTTTCTTCCCCATACTGATGCTCGGTTTGAACTGCAGGAGATTGTCTTGACCATGTCTACATGCCTAAATGCACTGAGTTGCCGCCATGTGATTGGCTGATTAGAAATTAAGTCTTAACACACAGTTGGACAGGTGTACCTAATAAAGTGGCCAGTGAGTGTATATATATATATATATATATATATATATATATATATACACACATACATACACAGATAGATAGAGATATATTATATATCTATCTCTCTCTTTCCAAATAAATAGTGACCTGATCCAAATCTCCAAAATTTATTTTCTGCTTCAGCCTCTCCAGTTCTGCCTGTTCAGGGACAGACATTTGAGACATGTATCTGGTGTGTGGGTAAGTATGCGGCGTTCTGGTCCTCCTACGACCGACTCCAGGAGAGGACCCGGGGGAGATATCATTTGTAAGCCGGGATTCACAATCCATGCCAATTTTTTTCTTATTTTTTTCTGATGATCTGTTTGCTTTCTTGTGTCCAGTCCACTCCTGAAACAAAGTGAATGGGAAAATCAATGAAATTCAACGGAAGTTAAACAGAGTTCAGAGATAAAGAGCATTAAACTAAACTGAAACTCTGTCCTTGTACTCAAAAGACATTATTTAATAGTGAGGGAAGGGTTCACTTCAAGAGTCCAGGACACTTAAAGACCACCCAGCAGACAATTGGCATCATGGAGAATGACAGATTAAAACTTCCTATTCTCAGATATCCCTACAATTAAGAGATGGGCTGTGTAGTCGGCGTTATGGAGCTGGTGCCATTTTGGTGGAATCAGAATTGGTGTAAGATGGTCTCTCGACTCGTAAAATATATAATACATTGGGTTCAGGCAGTTCAGTGCAGGATGTGCTGTAAATGTTTTAATAATATTTTGAGAAAGTTATAAAATGTCTTATGTCTGTTCTATTTCTGATCTAAGGATCTCGGCTTTTGGTTGAGATGAATCTGTGCTGCACTTTAATACCATGCTCAGTAGTGAGGCAGGGGTGCGGAGTCAGAAGTAAGGGAAATTGAGGAGTCAGAGTCGGTGGTTTGGCTTACTGACTCAACAGCTCTGATTAAGGCTATGTGCCCACGTTGCCTTTTTTTTTTTTTTATATTTTTTTTTTAAGCGTTTTTGATGCATTTTTCGGGGTCAAACCGCATCAAAAACGCTTATTTTAATGCATTTTGGCCTTTTGTGCCAATGGATGCGTTTTATACCGCTAAGGAAACGCTTTGCGGTAAAAAACGCAGCATGTTCATTAATTTCCGCTTAGGTCCGCGTTTTTGGCTATTTCCAATAGTCCAAAAGACACACAGAAAAAAAAAGCATCAAAAACGCGTGTTTTTTGCGCAAAAATCGTGCGTTTTCTGGGAAGGAGACCCGCTTCCTGAGCATTTAAAAACGCTACTGTGGGCACATAGCTTTAGAGCAGGGGTCCCCAACCGCCGGTCCGCGGCCCAGCACCGGGCCGCTGCAGTGCCCTTGCCAGTCTGCGGACACAAGGGGAGCCAGGGGCGGTCAGTGGCGTAGCGGGGGCTGGGGCGGCGCGCAGCAGTTCTTAAACTGCGTGTAGCGGCGGGCAGGGATCGATCAAGCAGCTCCGCTGCCTGCAAGAGGGAATAGCAGGAGTGGAGCTGCAAGGACCCGTCCAGCTTCCTGCCCGCCGCCCGCGCTTCCTGTCTCTGACTGACACAGAGAGGAGCGCGGCCGCTGCTGTGTCAGAGCGAGGAAGCGCAGGCGATGCTGCGACAGGTGAGAGGAGAGAGGTGGTGTGTGTATGTATGTCTGTCTGTGTACGTGTGTGTGTGTTTGTGTGTGTGTGTGTGTTTGTGTAGGTGGAGCCTGGCCCTGGAGGAGATGGGGACATGGGGAGAGAAGGCCATGAGGGGGTAATGGGAGAAGGCCATGATGCCTGGGGTGATGGGAGAAGGCCATGAGGAGGGTAATGGGAGAAGGCCATGAGGGGGGTAATGGGAGAAGGCCATGATGCCTGGGGTGATGGGAGAAGGCCATGAGGGGGGTAATGGGAGAAGGCCATGAGGGGGGTAATGGGAGAAGGCCATGAGGGGGGTAATGGGAGAAGGCCATGAGGGGGGTAATGGGAGAAGGCCATGAGGGGGTAATGGGAAAAGGCCATGATGCCTGGGGTGATGGGAGAAGGCCATGAGGGGGGTAATGGGAGAAGGCCATGAGGGGGGTAATGGGAGAAGGCCATGAGGGGGGTAATGGGAGACGGCCATGATGGGGGTAATGGGAGACGGCCATGATGTCTGGGGTGATGGGAGACGGCCACGAGGGGGTAATGGGAGACGGCCACGAGGGGGTAATGGGAGACGGCCACGAGGGGGTAATGGGAGACGGCCACGAGGGGGTAATGGGAGACGGCCACGAGGGGGTAATGGGAGACGGCCACGAGGGGGTAATGGGAGACGGCCACGAGGGGGTAATGGGAGACGGCCACGAGGGGGTAATGGGAGAAGGCCACGAGGGGGTAATGGGAGAAGGCCATGATGCCTGGGGTGATGGGAGGCCACGAGGGGGTAATGGGAGAAGGCCACGAGGGGGTAATGGGAGAAGGCCACGAGGGGGTAATGGGAGAAGGCCACGAGGGGGTAATGGGAGAAGACAACGAGGGGGTAATGGGAGAAGACAACGAGGGGGTAATGGGAGACGGCCATGATGCCTGGGTTGATGGGAGAAGGCCATGATGCCTGGGTTGATGGGAGAAGGCCATGAGGGGGTAATGGGAGACGGCCATGAGGGGGTAATGGGAGACGGCCATGATGCCTGGTGTGATGGGAGATGGCCATGAGGGGGTAATGGGAGAAGGCCATGAGGGGGTAATGGGAGAAGGCCATGAGGGGGTAATGGGAGAAGGCCATGAGGGGGTAATGGGAGAAGACAACGGGGGGTAATGGGAGACGGCCATGATGCCTGGGTTGATGGGAGAAGGCCATGATGCCTGGGTTGATGGGAGAAGGCCATGAGGGGGTAATGGGAGACGGCCATGAGGGGGTAATGGGAGACGGCCATGAGGGGGTAATGGGAGACGGCCATGAGGGGGTAATGGGAGACGGCCATGATGCCTGGTGTGATGGGAGATGGCCATGAGGGGGTAATGGGAGAAGGCCATGAGGGGGTAATGGGAGAAGGCCATGAGGGGGTAATGGGAGAAGGCCATGAGGGGGTAATGGGAGAAGGCCATGAGGGGGTAATGGGAGAAGGCCATGAGGGGGTAATGGGAGAAGGCCATGAGGGGGTAATGGGAGAAGGCCATGAGGGGGTAATGGGAGAAGGCCATGAGGGGGTAATGGGAGAAGGCCATGATGGGGTGAAGGCAATGATGGAGAGACGTCAGTGATGGGGAGAAGGGAGTGATGGGGAGAAGGGAGTGATGGGGAGAAGGGAGTGATGGGGAGAAGGGAGTGATGGGGAGAAGGGAGTGATGGGGAGAAGGGAGTGATGGGGAGAAGGGAGTGATGGGGAGACGGGAGTGATGGGGAGACGGGAGTGATGGGGAGACGGGAGTGATGGGGAGACGGGAGTGATGGGGAGAAGGGAGTGATGGGGAGAAGGGAGTGATGGGGAGAAGGGAGTGATGGGGAGAAGGGAGTGATGGGGAGAAGGGAGTGATGGGGAGAAGGGAGTGATGGAGAGATGGCAGTGATGGGGTGAAGGCAATGATGGAGAGATGGCAGTGATGGGGTGAAGGCAATGATGGAGAGATGGCAGTGATGGGGAGAAGGCAATGATGGGGAGAAGGGAGTGATGGGGAGAAGGGAGTGATGGGGTGAAGGCAATGATGGAGAGATGGAAGTGATGGGGTGAAGGCAATGATGGAGAGATGGAAGTGATGGAGTGAAGGCAATGATGGAGAGATGGCAGTGATGGGGAGAAGGGAGTGATGGGGTGATGGAGCAGGCAAGAATGGGGTGATGGAGCACTCATTCAAAACCTATGGTGAGTTGAGTCACATTATAAATGTTATTTAATTATAAGTATGCACTGCTACACTACAACCGCGTCCATAGCCCCGCCCCCTTATGACCAAAGCCCCGCCCCTGCCACACCTCCATCCCCGCCCTGCCGGGCCATGGAAGAATGGTCTTGCTTGAAACCGGTCCCTGGTGCAAAAAAGGTTGGGGACCACTGCCTTAGAGTATCAATATATAGTGTGAACTGGTTTTCACCTCACCTATTTTGCACTGTGAGCAGCATTAAAGAGCTCACAACTGCAGACAGTCTCCATGTAAAAGGTAATCTGTCAGCAGGTTTTTGCTTTGGAATCTGAGAGCAGCCTGATGTAGGGGCAGGAACCCCGATTTCAGCGATGTGTCATTTACTGGACTGCTTGGTGCGGTTTTGATAGAATCCGTTTTCCCTGCTGCTGAGCGGTGTATAACCTCGACAACACCCAAATAGTAGCTTCCTGTGAAAACTGTGCATTGTCAGAGAGCTGCCATTCAGTGGTAGAGACGGGCTACAGAAAAACTGGTCTGGTGTGCACACACTACCTAGTCCTCCAGTGATAATCTCCTGGTGATAAAACACTGGTTGTAAGATGATCCAGTGCAGAAGGCTCCCACATAAGGTTTTTTTTTTTTTTTTTTAAAGTAATTACACACACTGTATGAGTCTGCTATAAATAATCTTTATAAAGCACCAACATATTCCACAGAGCTTTAAAATTCAAACAGTTCATATATATAAGATAGAAAAAAAAGTTACCATGTTGTTCAGTCTATCTTCAAGTGACTCATGACTCCAGTTAGGTAGATCCGGATCAGTAATGGTTTCATCAGGTGGACCTCCTCCAGTAGCCATAGTGCCAGTAAGTGTTCAGACGATGAGACACAAACAAACCTCTGCTGGTTAAGAAAAAAAACAAAAACACAACATTAGCAATTCCAAAAAAAAATAAACAAAACAAAGTGCATCCCGACACACCTAGAAACTCCCATTATATCATCAATACCCAGGGAGCAGTCTCACGCCACCAGACACTTTTTACAAAGCAGCTATACTGAGCCAACAACTGAATATTATGAAAACTAACTAGGCAGTAAAGAGCCAAAGCCACAGCTATCTATTGTAGGAGCCCTACCAATGACACTATCATTCAGACATGTCAGACAACCGGGCAAATCATGGAAATATCAAAAATACCCATAGCAGTCTATGGGTCCGTAAAATTCACAGACGGCACATAGATGACATCTATAAGCAATGTGTATGCTGTCCATGACTTACAATGTACATTAATGTTTAGGAGAAGCTATGCAAATGATTTTTTTTTCATCATTATTGAAAAATCACTGATGAAATACTGATGGAAAACCGGACACATTGACCAAACACTGCCATCTGATCCAGAACACTGATGAACAGCAGTCTGTGGGCCCGATTCATCACAGCTCTCGCTTCAGAATTCTGGAGTAAAAGCTTTGAATAATCACAAAATTTAGGGGCTGCGCCAAACTATTGCATCTTCTTGCGTTTTCACACTAGTTTCTTCCAGAATCAGGGAAATGGGCGACGCTAGGATGGGGGAAGTGGTGACCGCAGCTCAGCAAATTCATGATGAGCAGTGGCGTTCGCTCCACCACATTAGCTGGAGTAGGATTTGTGGCAAGATGCACAATGAGGTTTACACCGCTCATTCAGCACTCCAGATAAATGGATCTTCATGAATCAGAAACGTACGATTCCAGCGCACCCCTTCATTAAGATCTCTGTGAACAAGCCTGTCTTTATGAATTGGGACAGTGTTTTTATGCACGAAAAATATCAGGGACATCTGAGACCTTAGGGTTTAGAGGGACTGGCTGTCTGTGCACTGGCCTCCAATAGCCCCTCGCAACACGATCACGGGCTGCTGATGGATTGCCATGGCAACTGATGCCATCTTGGTCCTCCTGTGAAGCACTGCCTGTTAATAAGCTTCATAGATATATATATATATATATATATATACATACACACACATACACACACACATACAGAGGTTGGACAAAATAATGGAAACACGTGTAAACAGCAACAAAAGTTAGTTTAATATGGTGTAGGTCCACCTTTTGTGGCGATTACAGCCTCAATTCTCCGAGGTATGGATTCATACAAGGTGTGAATTGTTTCCAAAGGAATTGTAGCCCTCTCTTCAGTTAAAACACCCTCCAGTTCTTTGAGCGACGATGGCGGCGGAAATCGATGTCTAACTTGAATCTCTAAAATGTTGAGGTCTGGGGATTGTGGGGGCCAGATTAGATGCTCAACTTCATTACAATGTTCCTCGTGCCATGCTTTAACGATTCTAGCTGTATGAATTGGTGCATTATCATCCTGAAAGATGGTGTTCCCGTCCGGGAACAGTGCTTGAACCATAGGATGCACTTGGTCGCCCAAAATGCCTAAATAATCGCGGCTGTTAATTCTTCCATGAAGGGATATCATTGGCCCGGCGGACCTCCACAAAATAGCACCCCAGATTATCACAGAACCTCCGCCATGTTTTACGGTTGGGAGAAGGCAGTCTGGATGGACTGCTTCTTTCGGCTGTCTCCAAACGTACACTCGGCCGGAGGTCGGAAATAGGGTAAACGATGATTCGTCTGAGAATATCACGTTTCCACTGCTCGAGGGACCAATTCTGGAGGTTTCTACACCACTCTAAACGCTTGGAAACATTTGTCATTGAGAGCAGCGGTTTTTCAAATTGCAGCTTTTCCGTGGAATCCAGATTTGTGCAGCTCCCAATGAACAGTTTTGGTGGAAACTGGGTTCTGTAGGTGTTCATTGAGCTCAGCAGTGATTTTCTGAGCCGTGGCCTTGCGATCCTCTCTCACAATTCGCTTTAGAGCCCGACGGTCTCTCTCAGTCAACTTCGACTTTCAGCCGGACCTGTGCTTTGCTGCGGACGTTTTTCCTTCTCTTTCAAACGCAGTCATTACTTTGGAGACAGTACCTCTTGACACGCCACGCATTCAGTCACTTTCTGTTACACTAGCACCTGCCATACGAGCACCAACAATTTGGCCTCTTTGAAAATCCGAGAGGTCTGCCATTGGTATCAGGTTCTCATCAATGTTCTTACAATTCTGAAAAACAAACAGTTAATTTACATACACATATCACAAATAATCAACTACAAAACATTACCATTTGTCACGGTTTGCATGTTTGTAACATGTTCGAAGATTATGATGCCAAAACGTTAGGTGTTTCCATTAGGCCTGTTTCACACTTCCGTTTTTGACCATCAGTCAAAATCCGCCGTTTTTCCAAAAAAACGGATCCGCCATTTTTTTTTTTGCAGACCCGTTTTTTCCCCATTGATTTGCATTACCAGCGGATCTTGACGGATGGCCATCCGTTGGATACGTTTTTTTGAGGATCCGTCAATTTTTTTCCGTCCGCCAAGATGCCTGGACGGACCATGCTACTTTTTTTTGCTGCAGGATCCGCATTTTTATAGTGCGCATGCCCGGAGGAATGAAGTCAGTCGGAAATTTAACCCTGAAATCATTTCTGGCGGACAGAAAAAATTCTCATTCTCTCTCTCTCCCTTTCCCGGGCAGCGGTTCCTTTAAAATTCTTCATTTATCTGATCCGTCAAAAAAACGGTCCGGTGACATCCGTTCACATCAGTTACCAACGGATCCGCTTTCCGCCATTTTGGCGGATTTTAACTGACACAAAAAAACTGAAGTGTGAAACAGGCCTTATTTTGTCCAACCCCTGTGTATATGTATGTATATACACACACACACACACATACATACACACAGCAATAGTGGCATTGCCGAGCCCCCGACAGGCTTCACTGTAGTAGGCGTCGCCGAGCCCCCGACAGGCTTCACTGTAGTAGGCGTCGCCGAGCCCCCCGACAGGCTTCACTGTAGTAGGCTTCGCCGAGCACCCGACAGGCTTCCCCGGAGGCGTCGCCGAGCCCCCGACAGGCTTCCCTGTGCTGCCAGGTGTTACTATAGGCGTCTCCGAGCCAACACCATGCATCACTGTAAGCAGGGGGTTCTTCTCGGCATCCCAGGGAGTCCTAATTCTTCCTGGACCACTGATGTTGCTAGACAATCAATTCTTTTTTTCTGAGAGATGTCGCCATCAGACAGAAATGTCTGGCACTTGCATACTGCCCTCTTTCTACTAACAGCACATATACACTAAACTGTGGTGAGCGTGCTTGAGTATAGCCGGCTATAGCTATAGAAATACACTTACAGAGGAGCCCCAGATCTAGGAGCCTGTGACCTCCCGGAGTCCATCCCCCAGGAGAAGGCACACTACTCTGATCTCTGCGGGCGGGCATTACTCCCCGCCCTCCGGTACGGAGTGTTTACAGTCTCCACAGCAACTATCCCTCAAGAGAGGAGCGCAGACAGCAGACAAGCTGCGCCCCCCGGCCCGCACAACACGTACCGGAGCCCCGGCAGCACTCACCAGCTACGCGGACGCCGCTCCTGCCGCAGACATGGACGCGCTGCACGGGAATGCACGGAGCACTGTGGGCGGAACCAAACACACGAGGAGGGGGAGAAACTGCCGCGCCGCACACCCAGAGGCCGCGCTACTCACACAGAGCCCGCCTCACACTGGCGGCAAAACTCCGGAGAGGACAAAGTCCAGTGCAAACACCGCGCTATATGGTGTGCGCCGACCTGCCCGACAACTGCAAGCAACAGGTGCAGCAGTCAGGACGACCGACCCCCTAAGCAATGTGGAGAGGGGGGGTCTGTAACCAGCTCATCAGCAGCACGTGCTGCGTCCATCACCGCATACAGAGCCACTAGTAGCCAGGAAGACCTGCAGAAGCCGGAAATTACCCCCCCCAACCTGTATAATGCCGGACATTACCCCCCCCAACCTGTATAATGCCGGACATTACCCCCCCCAACCTGTATAATGCCGGACATTACCCCCCCCCAACCTGTATAATGCCGGACATTACCCCCCCCAACCTGTATAATGCCGGACATTACCCCCCCCAACCTGTATAATGCCGGACATTACCCCCCCCCAACCTGTATAATGCCGGACATTACCCCCCCCCAACCTGTATAATGCCGGACATTACCCCCCCCAACCTGTATAATGCCGGACATTACCCCCCCCCAACCTGTATAATGCCGGACATTACCCCCCCCCAACCTGTATAATGCCGGACATTACCCCCCCCCAACCTGTATAATGCCGGACATTACCCCCCCCCCAACCTGTATAATGCCGGACACTACACCCCCCCAACCTGTATAATGCCAGACATTACCCCCCCAACCTGTATAATGCCGGACATAACCCCCCCAACATGTATAATGCCGGACATTACACCCCCCCAACCTGTATAATGCCGGACATTACCCCCCCCCAACCTGTATAATGCCGGACATTACACCCCCCCAACCTGTATAATGCCGGACATTACACCCCCCCAACCTGTATAATGCCGGACACTACACCCCCCCAACCTGTATAATGCCAGACATTACCCCCCCCAACCTGTATAATGCCAGACATTACCCCCCCCCCAACCTGTATAATGCCGGACATAACCCCCCCAACATGTATAATGCCAGACATTACACCCCCCCTGTATAATACCGGATATTACTCTCCCAACCTGTATAAGGCCATGTGCACACGTTGCGGATTCTGTTGCAGATCCGCAGTGTTTTTGGCTCTGTAGAACCGCAGCAGATTTAGCTGCGTTGTACAGTACCATTGTTTTCAATGGTAAAATGAAAGACGCTGTGCACATGCTGCGGATTTTTCCGCGCAGGTTCAAATCCGCAGCATGTCAATTCTTTGTGCGGAATCCGCAGCGGTTTCACACATTCTCCATTGTGAGGTGTAAAACCGCAGAGCTAAACCGCAAGCTAATCCAAACCGCAGGTCTTTTGACCTGCGGATTTTCCCAAATCCGCAGACCTAAAACTACGTGTGCACATAGCCTGATGCCGCACATTACCCCCGCCACCCACAAATAGGATGCCAGAATTATCCCCCTTCCCCTGCCCAGAGTTCCGGACATTACCCCCACCTCTCACACCTACGATGCCAACCTACAATGCAGAACCATTGTCCCTGCCCCACACACCTACAGTGGATACAATTTGCGTATATTTATGAAAATATCGAAAATGACAACAAAAAAAAGCAAATTCTACAATTTTCAAACTTTAAATTTTTATGCCCTTAAATCAGACAGTTATACCACATAAAATAATAAATAACATTTCCCACATGTCTGCTTTACACCAGCATAATTTTTGAAACAATTTTATTGTTAGGAAGTTAGAAGGGTTCAAAGTCGACCAGTAATTTCTCAATTCTCCATCAAAATTTACAAAACTTTTATTTATTTATTTTTTTAGGGACAACATTACATTTGAAGTGACATTGAGGTGTTATATGACAGAAAATACCCAAAAGGGACAATTGTAAAAACTGCACCCCTCAAAACTATATTCAAAAGGTTTTCAACCCTTCAGGTGCTTCACAGAAATTACTGGAATGTGGAAGGAAAAATAAATTAATATTTTACTTTTTTTCTCAAAAATGTTGTTTTAGCCCCAAATTTTTTATTTTCACAAGGATAAAAGGAGAAAATGGACTCCAAAATTTGTTGTGCAATTGCTCCTGAGTACACCTGTGTGGGAAAAACCAGTGTTTGGCTGCATGGCAGAGCTCGGAAAGGGAAGCAGCACCGTTGGACTTTTTGAATGCAAAAATAGCTGGAATCAATAGCGGACGCCATGTCGCGTTTGGAGAGCCCCTGACGTGCCTAAATTGTGGAAAAAAAAAAAAAACAAGTGACCACTATACCCCTCAAGGAGTTTATCCAGGGGTATAGTCAGGATTTTTAACCCAAAGGTACTACACAGAATTTGATAACATTAGGTTGTCATATTGAATATGTCGTCATTATCGCTGAGCTCAAGGGCTACACTCAAGTTTGCATTGGGGTGCTCAGGTATGCACTGAGTATTGTGCTCAAGCGATATTGTGGGTGACTTGGGGATATAATTTCGCTCCTCTCTGGCATGTATATCATGTCAGAAGCAAAATATTTTTAATAGCTAGCTGCCACACTTTTTTTTTTTTTTTTAAGTGATCGCTGCCATTCATTGAAAAAAGCCCCTGGTCATGTTTTCCAAGGTCTCAGCTACCACCGATAGCTGAAACACCGGAGATTTTCCGACGCCGGTTGGGCGCTATAACCTTATTCCCAATTGTCGTTTTAAAACTGCAAAGAGAATAATGTCCTGTAAAGGCCACAGTTTTAGTGTGCATCGGCGGTCATTAAGGTGTTAAAATATAGTTTAAAGATGCAGCCGGGGTCCACAGCCGGAGACAAGACTAGTCCAGCACCAAGAGGGGATTTTTAAGTCTTAAATAATGGAAAAGAGAGCAATAGAAGGCATAGCAGGGGAGCCTTGAATGGCCTGACGTCTGCCTGTGCTTCTTATACCGAACCACCTACTGCAGGTTAAATTTTTTTTGGATATAATGTCTGTAATAATGTTACAACCCGCTCAGACCTGCTGGGCTCACTGATGGGCTGCAGCACTGTGAAGTTAACATTAGCGCTGCACACAGTAACAGATATCGGGAGTAGCCGTGGAGACTCAGTGATGGAGAAGGTGCATACAGTTCAGTAACCTGACCAAATCCAGATTCATTGCCTTCCATCTTGTCTGATATATGCCGTAATGCAGTCGTTCTTTCCCACTGCTATATAGACCAATTGAAAAAAGGCAAACAGCAAATTACTGCAAGTTCTTACTGAATATGAAATTTCATCCTTATATTAAGAGGTTTACAAAAATTCTTAAGAATAATCAGTACGGTGAACAAAATCCAGACATCGACGTAGACAGTCCATGTGCTCAGATGCAGAAGGTGCGAAGACAGCGAAGCAGAGACTCTGCCTGACATTTCGGGGGGTCCTCCCTCTCTTTCAAGCACCCCTGAAACGTCGCCACAGCTGCAGACCTTCGAACCGTCAGGCAGCTTCTCTGTCTCCGCACCTTCAGGCTGTGTGCACATGCTGCGGATTTTGCTGCGGTTCCGCAGCGGATTTGGCCGCTGCGGACCCGCAGCAGTTTTTGCTGCAGTGTACAGTACCATGATTCCCTATGGGAATCAAAAACCGCAGTGCAGACGGTGCAGAATTTTCTGCGGTTTTCAATCCGCAGAAAGAATTGACATGTCAATTCTTTCTGCGGATTCTGCTGCGGTTTGCCATCTCCTCCACTGAGGAGATGAAAAACCGCAGAGCAATCCGCAGGTAAAACCGCAGGTCTTTTGACCTGCGGTTTCACCTGCGGATTTTACAAAATCCGCGCGGATGAATCCGCACCACAATCCGCAGCGTGTGCACACAGCCTCAGCGTCTCTGAGCACATAGACTGTCTACATCGAAGTCTGTGGATTTTGCTCACCGTGCTGATTATCATCAGGTCTATTCTTAAGAATTTTTCTAAACTTCATGTAAAGGATGAAATATCTGGATAAAAGAATTACTCAATGAGAACTTTATTTGTTGCTTGTATGAGATTGTGAGGCTGTGAGAGTGGGGAACACGAAGATTACCCACAGAGAAGGTATGCTTACCTTACCCATCACTGTATACACAGCACTGAATCAGCACTTGTTGATACAGGTTAGGAAGCACCGACAGTACTTCCTCCTCCAGACCCAGTGATCATGTGATCAATAAGTGTCAGTGAAGTACAGGAGCTGCTGGGTCCTAGGAGACCCAGTCAACTCTGCTAAGGCCTCTTTCACACTTCAGTTTTTTACAATCAGTCACAATCCGCCAGGTTTTGAAAAAAACGGATCCTCAATTTTCTTTTGAGGATCCGTTTTTTTTCCCCATTGACGTGCATTAATGGCGGATTGTGACGGATTGCTGTCCGTTGCATCCGTTTTTTTTCAGGATCCGCCAAAAGTTGCTGTCCGTCACCATCCTCAAAGATTTCAAAACGGAGCTTGCAACGTTTTTTCCTCTGGCGGATCCTCCAGACACTCATTTAACCCGATTTTCTTTCTGGGTGCCGGACAAAACAAGAAAAAAAAATCAATCAATCTCTCTCTCTCTCTCGCCAGCAGTTCCTTTATTTCCTCATTTTCAGGATCCGTCTGAAAACGGATCCTGTGCCATCCGTTCACATCAGTTGAGAACGGATCCGCTTCTCTGACTTTTTGGCGGATTTGAACTGATGCAAAAAACTGAAGTGTGAAAGAGGCCTAAGCGGCTAGGAGGCTGAATTTCACCTGGGGCTAATATACCAGCCCCAGTTACAGGGGAAATTAGCAATAAAAAGAATTTATCAATATGTTAAAATGTTTATTAATATCTTAAGATCTTATAGGGAATCTGTCACCTATTTTTTGCCCCTTTTTCTTCTCTTTCAGGTTACATCGGGGGCTTATCTACAGCATTACAGAATGCTGTAGATAAGCCCCTGATGACAGTGCCGGCAGCTCATATTCGAAAAAAGGGGCGACAGATTCCCTTTAAGGGCCTGATGCAGCAAGATGCATCTCTTCAGGAATTTGTTGCATCTCTATGCTGTCGTGCAACAAATCAGTCATGGACTGGAGCATAAAAGACACTTGTCCAACCTAGGGATGGGAAAGGGGTACAGGTGCATGTCAAGCATGTTCCTTTCTGCCATAAAAATTTAGGTTTTCCCTCCAGATAACGAGTGCTGATCGACTGGATCAACCTCTGGAACAAGAATTTTACACGTATTCATAAGTATTTCCTTATAAAAAATGTTTTTAACCATTAACGGTTCCCGCTGTGACCAAGCTCCTGAGGTACGCTGCACCACAGATCAGTAGTACTCATGGTTAGAAGCCCGGTCTTCTCTGGAGATTTTCAGGGCCGTCCAGACTTTTGAGGGAGTTAAAATAAAATAAAGCTTTTGATCATATTTCTTGGAATGGGCACTAATGTACTTGGACTAGTTACTCTCGTCCCCCTTGACCCTCACTTGTCAAGACTAAAGAATTCCCTTCCCCTTTCCTCCTAAGACCCCCCCATGCCATTTATCAGTCTGGCGGCCCTCCTTGGTGCCATTACTAGCAGAGCATCCTTTCTATCAACTGGCGGCCAAAACTGAGCCACATATCCACAGTGGGGTTGCACTAACCCATTGTAATACAAAACAGAATTTTTTAGACTGTTTTTTTTAACCATTTCAATATATGAAACAAAAAAGGGATGGACTTAAAAAGAATGAAGAAAAGGGCTGAAGAAAAAAAATGAACATAGCAACTTAGGCTATGTGCACACGTAGTTTGGAGAGCTGCGGATTTTCCAGCGCGGATTTATAAAAATCCGCAGGTAAAACCGCAGGTCAAAAGTCCTGCGGTTTATCTGCGGATTAGCCTGCGGTTTCACACCTCACAATGGAGAAGGTGTGAAAACGCAGCGGAATCCGCACAAAGAATTGACATGCTGCGGATTATAACCCCGCGGAAAAATCTGCAGCATATGCACAGCGTTTTTGGTTTGACCATTGAAAACAATGGTACTGTACAACGCAGCAGAAACTGCTGCGGACCCGCAGGGCCAGAAACGCTGCAGATCCGCAGCAGAATCCGCAGCATGTGCACATGGCCTTATAGGTCCAAAGACATGGAGAGGTATTACAGATTTCTTATATATCTTGGATATGAAATGAGCATGACTTATATGTAGACAGTTAGGAAATTAACACATATCACATATAAACAGGTGTATATTATATTCCCTGAGCTTTATAGGTGGAGAATGAATATGAAATATAAGTAGATAATAGGAGAATGAACACATATCCCATATAAACAGGTGTATATTATTATTCCCTGTGCTTTATAGGTGGGGAATGAACATGAAAAACCGTGCCTTGAGAAAGTATTCGGCCCCCTGGAACTTTTCAACCTTTTCCCACATATCATGCTTCAAACATAAAGATACCAAAAGTAAATTTTTGGTGAAGAATCAACAACAAGTGGGACACAATTGTGAAGTTGAACAAAATTTATAGGTTATTTTAATTTTTTGTGGAAATTCAAAAACTGAAAAGTGGGGCGTGCAATATTATTTGGCCCCTTTACTTTCAGTGCAGCAAATTCACTCCAGAAGTTCATTGTGGATCTCTGAATGATCCAATATTGTCCTAAATGACAAATGATGATAAATATAATCCACCTGTGTGTAATCAAGTCTCCGTATAAATGCACCTGCTCTGTGATAGTCTCTGTTTGAAGCACAGAGAGCATCATGAAGACCAAGGAACACAACAGTCAGGGCCGTGATACTGTTGTGGAGAAGTTTAAAGCCGGATTTGGATGCAAAATGATATCCAAAACTTGAGGGTATGTGCCCACGATGCGATTAAGCGTTTTTGCCGTGATTTTCGGCGCGAAAACGCAGCGAAAATGTTTAAAAATCATGTACAAAACGCCCCTCATGCATTCCTATGGCATTCCGCACATGCTGTGCTAATGCTGCGCTTTTTTCCGCGACGGAAACGCATCGGAAAAAAAATCGCAGCATGCTCATTCTTTTGTGCGGAATCGCAAAGAATTGCTGCGATTCCGCACCCATAGGAATGCATGAGAATCGCTTACTTCCCGCATGTGGCTATGCCCACCATGCGGGAAGTTAAGCGTCTCATGTGCGGTTGGTACCCACGGTGTGGAGGAGAGGAGACTGTCCTCCAGGCCCTGGGTACCATAGCCCTGTAAAAAAAAAAAAAAAAAGAATTAAAAATTAAAAAAATCGGGGTATATTTACCATCCGGCGTCCCGCGCTGCATTCCCGGCCAAAGCGTTCCCAGTAATGCCTTACGGCAAGGTCCTGTGCCTCTAGCGGTCTCGCGAGATCGCTACAGTAACGCGAGACCAACGTCATCACAGGTCTCGCAAGGCATTACTGGGAACGCTGTGGCCCGGGATGGCAGCGCGGGACGTCGGAAGGTAAATATACACCGATTTTTTATTTTTTTTTATCATTTTTAACATTTTATCTTTTACTATTGATGCCGCATAGGCAGCCTCAATAGTAAAAAGTTGCTCACACTTGTCAAACACTATGTTTGATGAGTGTGACCAACCTGTCAATCACTTTCCAAGCGATGCTTGAAATCACTTGGAAAGTGCTTGAGAAAATCGAACAGAATCGCGGTAAAACCGCACGATTTCTGGGAAGGAGTCCGGTTTTTAGTGTGCGTTTTAAAACGCTACGTGGGCCCATAGCCTTAAACATCCCAAGGAGCACTGTGCAAGCGATCATATTGAAATGGAAAGAGTATCGTACCACTGCAAATCTACCAAGACCCGGCCGTCCCTCTAAACTTTCATCTCAAACAAGGAGAAGACTGATCAGGGATGCAGCCAAGAGGCCCATGATCACTCTGGATGAACTGCAGAGACCTACAGCTGAGGTGGGACAGTCTGTCCATAGGACAACAATCAGTCGTACACTGCACAAAACTAGCCTTTATGGAAGAGTGGCAAGAAGAAAGCTGTTTAAAGTTTGCAACAAGCCACCTGGGAGACACACCAAACGTGTGGAAGAAGGTGCTCTGGTCAGATTAAAACAAAACCGAAATTTTTGGCAACAATGCCAAATGATATGTTTGGCGTAAAGGCAACACAGCTCATCACCCTGAACACACCACCCCACTGTCAAGCATGGTGGTGGCAGCATAATAATAATAAATTTTATTTTTATAGCGCCGACATATTCCGCAGCACTTTACATTTCAGAGGGGATTTGTACAGACAATAGATATTACAGCATAACAATAATCACATACAGTAGATTATAACAAATACCAAGAGGATTGAGGGCCCTGCTCGCAAGCTTACAGTCTATGAGGAAAGAGGTAGACACGAAAGGTGGGTGGTAAAAGTTGCCCTGATTGTATGGACCAGCCATAATGTTAAGTGTGTAACATTACAGACACAGAGGGCTAATGGATGCATAAAGCATGTGGGAACATGATGCGGGAAATTTGGTTATGGTAAAACTTTTGGCTGTGCCACACAGGGATAGATTAGGTTAATGCGTTGAGGCGATAGGCCAGTCTGAATAAATGCGTTTTCAGGGCACGCTTAAAATTGTCGGGATTGGGGACTAATCGTATTGACCTGGGAAGTGCATTCCAAAGAATTGGCGCGGCACGTGTAATGTCTTGGAGACGGGAGTGGGAGGTTCTGACTACTGAGGATGCTAACCTCAGGTCATCAGCAGAACGGAGGGCGCGGTAGGGTGGTATACTGAAACAAGGGAGGAGATGTAAGGTGGTGCTGAGCTATGGAGGGCTTTGTGGGTGAGGGTAATAAGTTTATACTGAATTCTGGAGTGGATGGGTAGCTAGTGTAATGACTGGCACAAGGTAGAAAGGAAATGTAACATCAACTGTTATTCACTGTCCTATTAAGGGAATAGAAGAATCCAGGATATCTATAAACAGAAAGATAGTGAGAAAACACTTAGCTAACCTAAATGAATTCAAGTCTCCAGGTCCAGATGAATTACACCCCAGAGTACTGAAGGAGATGGCAGAAGAAATTTTTGAACCCCTCTCCATAATCTTTGAAAATTCTTGGAGAACAGGAGAAGTGCCAGAAGACTGGAGAAGAGCAAATGTTGTTCCTATCTTCAAAAAGGGGAAGAAGGTGGACCCAGGCAACTATAGGCCGGTGAGTCTGACTTCTATACCAGGAAAGATCTTTGAACAAATTATTAAACAACATGTATGTCAATACCTGGATAAGAATGAAGTGATTAAACAGAGTCAGCATGGGTTTGTAACTAATAAGTCATGTCAAACTAACTTAATTTCCTTCTATGACGGTATCACTGATTGGGTGGATCAAGGAAATGCTGTAGATATAGTATATCTTGACTTCAGCAAAGCATTTGACAAAGTCTCTCATACAATCCTTATTGAAAAAATGACTAAGTATGGAATGGACAAGGTAACTGTTAGGTGGATTCATAACTGGCTTAGTGATCAGACCCAAAGAGTGGTCGTAAATGGCTGCACATCCAGTTGGAAGAATGTCTCAAGTGGGGTACCACAGGGCTCTGTCCTGGGCCCTGTATTGTTCAACATCTTTATCAACGATTTAGATGAAGGAATTGAGGGTAAACTGATTAAATTTGCTGATGACACAAAGCTAGGAGGGATAGCTAATACTAGAGATGAGAGAGAGAGGATTCAAAAAGATTTAAATAAACTGGAGAAGTGGGCAGCAACTAACAGAATGGTTTTTAACAGGGAGAAATGCAAAGTACTACATCTGGGCAATAAAAATGAAAAAAGCATATATAGAATGGGAGGAATAGGGCTAAGTGACAGCACATGTGAAAAAGACTTGGGTATACTAATAGATCACAGACTGAATATGAGTCAACAGTGTGATGCAACAGCAAAAAAGGCAAATGCAATTCTAGGATGTATTAACAGAAGCATACAGTCTAGATCACGTGAAGTCATTATTTCCCTCTACTCCTCTTTGGTCAGACCTCATCTGGAATATTGTGTCCAGTTTTGGGCACCACATTTTAAAAAAGACATTAACAAACTGGAGCAAGTTCAGAAAAGAGCGACCAGAATGGTGACCGGTCTGCAAACCCTGTCTTATGAGGAAAGGTTGCAGGATTTGGGAATGTTTAGTTTGCAAGAGAGAAGACTGAGAGGAGACTTAATAGCTGTCTACAAATATCTAAAGGGCTGTCACATTGTAGAAGGATCAACTTTATTCTCATTTGCACAAGGAAAGACTAGAAGCAATGGGATGAAACTGAATGGGAGGAGACACAGATTAGATATTAGAAAAAACTTTTTGACAGAGTGATCAATGAGTGGAACAGGCTGCCACGAGAAGTGGTGAGTTCTCCTTCAATGGAAGTCTTCAAACAGAGGCTGGACAGACATCTGACTGGGATGATTTAGCGAATCCTGCTTTGAGCAGGGGGTTGGACCAGATGGCCCAGGAGGTCCCTTCCAACTCTACGATTCTATGATTCTATGATTGGTGAGGAATATGATCCTGGCTGCAGCATTCAAGACAGATTGGAGAGGGGAGAGTTTGGTAAAAGGGAGACCGATTAGAAGAGAGTTACAATAGTCAAGACGAGAATGAATAAGAGAAACAGTCATGGTTTGGGCCTGCTTTTCTTCAGCAGGGACAGGGAAGATGGTTAAAATTGATGGGAAGATGGATGGAGCCAAATACAGGACCATTCGGAAGAAAACCTGGTGGAGTCTGCAAAAGACCTGAGACTGGGACGGAGATTTGACTTCCAACAAGACAAAGATCCCAAGCATAAAGCAAAATCTATAATGGAATGGTTCACAAACTAACGTATCCAGGTGTTAGAATGGCCAAGTCAAATTCCAGACCTGAATTCCAATCGAAAATCTGTGGAAAGAGCTGAAAACTGCTGTTCACAAACGATCTCCATCAAACCTCACTGAGCTCGAGCTGTTTGCCAAGAAGAATGGGCAAGAATTTCAGTCTCTCAATGTCCAAAACTCATAGAGACATACCCCAAGCGACTTGCAGCTGTAATCGCAGCAAAAGGTGGCGCAACAAAGTATTAAGTTAAAGGGGCCGAATAATATTGCACACCCCACTTTTCAGTTTTTGAATTTCCACAAAAATTTAAAATAACCAATAAATTTCATTCAACTTCACAATTGTGTCCCACTTGTTGATTCTTCACCAAATATTTACATTTGGTATCTTTATGTTTGAAGCATGATATGTGGGAAAAGGTTGAAAAGTTCCAGGGTGCTGAATACTTTCGCAAGGCACTGTATATTAAGTTAATAGGGGAATTAACACATATCCCATATATACAGGTGTATATTATAATCCCTGCACTTGGTAGGTGGGGAATGAACATGAAATATATGTAGATAAGAGGAATGAACACATCCCATATAATATACACCTTTTTATATGTTCATTCTCCTATTATCTACATATATTCCATGGTCAATCCCCACCTATAAAGCTCAGGGAATATAAT
Organism: Dendrobates tinctorius; assembly: GCF_039654945.1. Taxonomy (NCBI): domain Eukaryota; kingdom Metazoa; phylum Chordata; class Amphibia; order Anura; family Dendrobatidae; genus Dendrobates; species Dendrobates tinctorius. The sequence continues at coordinate 29,142,090 of NW_027361747.1, read as the reverse complement.
ATACACCTGTTCATATGGGAAATGTGTGGATTTACTAATTGTCTATATATAATTCATGTTCATTTCATATCCAAGATGCCGAAGAAATCTATAATACCTCTCCATCTCTTTGGACCTATAAGTTATTATGTTCATTCCTGTTCTCCATTCTTTTAAGTCCGTCCCCCCCCCAAAAAAAAACAAAAACACCCTATAAATTCGGTACAACAGAATTTGTCTTGCCAGGTGATTATTGCAGCACAATTAACAAAAAAACGTGGAATTGTGTCACTCAAAACTACAAAAGTCCTGCTGGGAAAAAAAAACAAAAACAAGCCCTGATGTGGAAGGAAAACAAGGTTATGGGTCATGGAAGACGGAGAAAAAAAACAAAAGCTACAAGAAAATCAGCCGCTCCTGGTGCCCTGTGCAGCACTGGTGTCAAGAGGCATCACAGAGCAGACATGGTACAGGCATACTGCCATCAGCAAGGATACACAGCACCACTGCTCAATGTACACAGCGCCCCACCTGGCCTCAGGACGGGGCGAAAATGACACTGTGGTCGGTAGGGTTAGTCACACGGGCATGCTGATACTTGCAGTGCCCCTTGGAGATTCCTGGTCTATACCCGTGGTCTTCCAGTACGGAGCCTGCATCACTAAGCACCAAAGACTTTGTGGTGGCCATCACGCGCTCAGTGTCGCCCCCTCACACCGGGCTCAGCTCCTTCCTCTCTCACATCTCCACACATATCAGGCGGCCGAGGCTCTCACCTTGCGCAGCGGTGCGGGGTGCTCGGGCCTCCTTCTCTTCACGTTACCCGCTGCTCCTCTCGCTACCAGCCCGCCATCTTGGGAGACAGTTTCGCGAGCTGACGCGTTACGGAAACACGCCGGTTACCTCAGCAACCGAGGAAGCGCCAGACAGGGAAGAGGCGGCGGGAAACCGCTGCGCTCGGTCACGTGATCTGTGCAAGAAAGCCTTGTCCTGCAGAGCAGCGCCACCTGCACTTAGGGTGAGGCTACAGCAGGGAGCCGGTCTGCAATGGGCTAGTGACGGGTCACCATGGCAGGTGACGGGTTACAAGGCTTGTAACGGGCTACCTTCGCTGGTGATGGGCTACAGTACAGGTGACAGGCAACAATGCTGGTGACGGGAAACAGTACTGGTGACAGGCTACCATGGCTGGTAATAGGTTTGATCTTAAATCATTTCCACTGAGTGACAGTCCCCCAATTTCCACCCCCCTCACATTATGATGTCCCCACAGCTCTCCTGTACACAGTATGATGGACCAACAGCTCCTCTATACAGAGTATGATGTCCCTTCTGCTCCCCCATAACACAGAATAATGGCCCCTCATAGTAGAACCCACACTGTATAATGGCCTCCACACTGAATAATTAACTCCACAGTAGTCCCCAGATTAACCCTCAAACTATATAATAGGCCCCTAATTAGCTTCCATACTATAATTGTCCCGACAATAAGTCCTATAGTTTATTGTGTCCCCCACATTAGCTCCCACGCCGTACAATGTCTCTGACACTTTATGAGGACCCCTACCGAAGTCCTTATAATGTATGACAACCCCCCCACTTCATGAGACCCCCCCACAGTAGGCCTTAAACTGTATAATGGCCCCCACACTAGCTCCCAAACTGTATAATGGCCCCCACACTAGCTCCCAGACTGTATAATCGCCCCACACTAGCTCCCAGACTGTATAATCGTCCCACACTAGCTCCCAGACAATATAATCGCCCCACACTAGCTCCCAAACTGTATAGTGGCCCCCACACTAGCTCCTAAACTGTATAATGGCCCCACACTAGCTCCCAAACTGTATAATGGCCCCCACACTAGCTCCCAGACAGTATAATCGCCCCACACTAGCTCCCAAACTGTATAATGGCCCCCACACTAGCTCCCAAACTGTATACTGGCCCCCACACTAGCTCCCAAACTGTATATTGGCCCCCACACTAGCTCCCAAACTGTATAATGGCCCCACACTAGCTCCCAAACTGTATAGTGGCCCCCACACTAGCTCCCAGACTGTATAATGGCCCCCACATTAGCTCCCAAACTGTATAATGGCCCCCACACTAGCTCCCAAACTGTATAATGGCCCCCACACTAGCTCCCAGACTGTATAATCGCCCCACACTAGCTCCCAGACTGTATAATCGTCCCACACTAGCTCCCAGACAATATAATCGCCCCACACTAGCTCCCAAACTGTATAGTGGCCCCCACACTAGCTCCTAAACTGTATAATGGCCCCACACTAGCTCCCAAACTGTATAATGGCCCCCACACTAGCTCCCAGACAGTATAATCGCCCCACACTAGCTCCCAAACTGTATAATGGCCCCCACACTAGCTCCCAAACTGTATAATGGCCCCCACACTAGCTCCCAAACTGTATAATGGCCCCCACACTAGCTCCCAAACTGTATAATGGCCCCCACATTAGCTCCCAAACTGTATAATGGCCCCCACACTAGCTCCCAAACTGTATATTGGCCCCCACACTAGCTCCCAAACTGTATAATGGCCCCCACATTAGCTCCCAAACTGTATAATGGCCCCCACACTAGCTCCCAGACTGTATAATCGCCCCACACTAGCTCCCAAACTGTATAATGGCCCCTACATTAGCTGCCAAACTGTATAATCACCCCAAACAAGCTCCCAGACTGTATAATGGCCCCCACATTAGCTCCCAAACTGTATAATGGCCCCCACACTAGCTCCCAAACTGTATATTGGCCCCCACACTAGCTCCCAGACAGTATAATCGCCCCACACTAGCTCCCAAACTGTATAGTGGCCCCCACACTAGCTCCTAAACTGTATAATGGCCCCACACTAGCTCCCAAACTGTATAGTGGCCCCCACACTAGCTCCTAAACTGTATAATGGCCCCACACTAGCTCCCAAACTGTATACTGGCCCCCACACTAGCTCCCAAACTGTATATTGGCCCCCACACTAGCTCCCAAACTGTATAATGGCCCCACACTAGCTCTCAAACTGTATAGTGGCCCCCACACTAGCTCCCAGACTGTATAATGGCCCCCACATTAGCTCCCAAACTGTATATTGGCCCCCACACTAGCTCCCAAACTGTATAATGGCCCCCACACTAGCTCCCAAACTGTATAATGGCCCCTACACTAGCTCCCAAACTGTATAATGGCCCCCAAACTAGCTCCCAAACTGTATAATCGCCCCCACACTAGCTCCTAAACTGTATAATGGCCCCCACACTAGCTCCCAAACTGTATAATGGCCCCCACACTAGCTCCCAAACTGTATAATCGCCCCCACACTAGCTCCCAAACTGTATAATGGCCCCCACACTAGCTCCCAAACTGTATAATGGCCCCCACACTAGCTCCCAGACTGTATAATCGCCCCCACACTAGCTCCTAAACTGTATAATGGCCCCCACACTAGCTCCCAAACTGTATAATGGCCCCCACACTAGCTCCCAAACTGTATAATGGCCCCCACACTAGCTCCCAAACTGTATAATGGCCCCCACACTAGCTCCCAAACTGTATAATGGCCCCCACACTAGCTCCCAAACTGTATAATGGCTCCCACACTAGCTCCTAAACTGTATAATGGCCCCCACACTAGCTCCTAAACTGTATAATGGCCCCCACACTAGCTCCCAAACTGTATAATGGCCCCCACACTAGCTCCCAAACTGTATAATGGCCCCCACACTAGCTCCCAAACTGTATAATGGCCCCCACACTAGCTCCCAGACTGTATAATCGCCCCACACTAGCTCCCAAACTGTATAATGGCCCCTACATTAGCTGCCAAACTGTATAATCGCCCCACACTAGCTCCCAAACTGTGTAATGGCCCCCACACTATCTCCCAAACTGTATAATGGCCCCCACACTAGCTCCCAAACTGTATAATGGCCCCCACACTAGCTCCCAAACTGTATAATGGCCCCCACACTAGCTCCCAGACTGTATAATCGCCCCACACTAGCTCCCAAACTGTATAATGGCCCCCACACTAGCTCCCAAACTGTATAATGGCCCCCACACTAGCTCCCAGACTGTATAATCGCCCCACACTAGCTCCCAAACTGTATAATGGCCCCTACATTAGCTCCCAGACTGTATAATGGCCCCCACACTAGCTCCCAAACGGTATAATGTTCCCCATACTATCTCCCAAACTGTATAATGGCCCCCACATTAGCTCCCAAACTGTATAATGGCCCCCACACTAGCTGCCAAACTGTATAATGGCCCCACACTAGCTCCCAAACTGTATAATCGCCCCACACTAGCTCCCAAACTGTATAATGGCCCCACACTAGCTCCCAGACTGTATCGGCCACTGCATTAGTCCCCAAACTGTACAATGACCACTGCACCCACATTAGCCATTATGTAGACTACAGGCTTACAATCAGCAACCTGAAGTCTACAGAACAAAGTTCCGCAGTGTGGGGAGATCGTGTCTCCTTGCTCTACTGCCGAGCTTAACTGTATCAGCGTTTAATGCATGAGTAGTGTACCTCCTGGTGGGCCCTTCAGAGCATGAGGCCCGGGGCAACCGTACCGTCTGCTCCCCCCCCCCCAGGAGCTACGGGCTCCGCATAGTGCTCCATTCTTTATAACAATGTATTGTCCTCTATACAGAGTAATGGGCCCTACATAAAAAAATGATCGCTTCTCCCTCGTTTTCCCACTGCTGAAATCTTTGCATTGAGCCGTCTGAAGCTTTTCACTGCTCTGCACAGTTGATAGGGGCCCATCTGGCATCAAGAGCCAAATTGTTTTCCCCTGCTGGCCACATTTCGACATGTCCTCTAGTCCTAACCGTTACACCATTCCTAACCCTAGTCCTAACAATTACACTAGTCCTAACCATTACACAAGTCCTGATCCTAGTTCTAACCATTAGGCCACGTGCACACATCGAGTATTTGGTAAATTTTTTACCTCAGTATTTGTAAGCCAAAACCAAGAGTGGAACAATCAGAGAAAAAGTATAATAGAAACACGTCACCACTTCTGTATTATCACCCTCTCCTGGTTTTGGTTTATAAATACTGATGTAAAATCCTGAGCGTGTGAACGTGGCCTTACTCTAGACGTAAAACTAGTCCTTAACCTGGTTGTAAACATTTTTACAGTCAAAATATTTTTCCGTTATTTTTTCATACTTTATTTTATTTTTTTTACAATTTTTTTCTTTTTGTCCCCATATTGCCTTCATACAGTAATAATGTCCTCCATTTGTCCCCTACAGTAATTATGGCCCCACTTGCCCCCATAAACTGTATGTTCCTCATACTGGTCCCCATCCTGTCATAATGTCCCCCATGCTGACTACCATCCTGTCATAATGCCCCCCCAATGCGGACTACCATCCTGTCATAATGTCCCCCATGCTGACTACATCCTGTCATAATGTTCCCCATGCTGACTACCATCCTGTCATAATGTCCCCCATGCTGACTACCATCCTGTCATAATGTCCCCCATGCTGACTACCATCCTGTCATAATGCCCCCCCAATGCTGACTACCATCCTGTCATAATGTTCCCCATGCTGACTACATCCTGTCATAATGTTCCCCATGCTGACTACCATCCTGTCATAATGTCCCCCATGCTGACTACCATCCTGTCATAATGTCCCCCATGCTGACTACCATCCTGTCATAATGTCCCCCATGCTGACTAACATCCTGTCATAATGTCTCCCATTCTGACTACCATCCTGTCATAATGTCTCCCATTCTGACTACCATCCTGTCATAATATTTCCCATGCTGACTACCATCCTGTCATAATGTCCCCAATGCTGACTACCATCCTGTCATAATGTCTCCCATGCTGACTACAATCCTGTCATAATGTCCCCAATGCTGACTACCATCCTGTCATAATGTCTCCCATGCTGACTACAATCCTGTCATAATGTCCCCCATGCTGACTACCATCCTGTCATAATATTTCCCATGCTGACTACCATCCTGTCATAATGTCTCCCATGCTGACAACAATCCTGTCATAATATTTCCCATGCTGACTACCATCCTGTCATAATATTTCCCATGCTGACTACATCCTGTCATAATGTTCCCCATGCTGACTACCATCCTGTCATAATGTCCCCCATGCTGACTACCATCCTGTCATAATGTCCCCCATGCTGACTACCATCCTGTCATAATGTCCCCCATGCTGACTACCATCCTGTCATAATGTCTCCCATTCTGACTACCATCCTGTCATAATGTCTCCCATTCTGACTACCATCCTGTCATAATATTTCCCATGCTGACTACCATCCTGTCATAATGTCCCCAATGCTGACTACCATCCTGTCATAATGTCTCCCATGCTGACTACAATCCTGTCATAATGTCCCCCATGCTGACTACCATCCTGTCATAATATTTCCCATGCTGACTACCATCCTGTCATAATGTCTCCCATGCTGACTACAATCCTGTCATAATATTTCCCATGCTGACTACCATCCTGTCATAATGTTCCCCATGCTGACTACATCCTGTCATAATGTCCCCCATGCTGACTACCATCCTGTCATAATGTCCCCCATGCTGACTACCATCCTGTCATAATGTCCCCAGTGCTGACTACCATCCTGTCATGTCCCCCATGCTGACTACCATCCTGTCATAATGTCCCCCATGCTGACTACCATCCTGTCATAATGTCCCCCATGCTGACTACCATCCTGTCATAATGTCCCCCATGCTGACTACCATCCTGTCATAATGTCCCCCATGCTGACTACATCCTGTCATAATGTCCCCAATGCTGACTATCATCCTGTCATAATGTCTCCCATTCTGACTACCATCCTGTCATAATGTCCCCCATGCTGACTACCATCCTGTCATAATGTCCCCCATGCTGACTACCATCCTGTCATAATGTCCCCCATGCTGACTACCATCCTGTCATAATGTCCCCCATGCTGACTACATCCTGTCATAATGTTCCCCATGCTGACTACCATCCTGTCATAATGTCCCCCATGCTGACTACATCCTGTCATAATGTCCCCCATGCTGACTACCATCCTGTCATAATGTCCCCAATGCTGACTACCATCCTGTCATAATGTCCCCAATGCTGACTACCATCCTGTCATAATGTCCCCAATGCTGACTACCATCCTGTCATAATGTCCCCAATGCTGACTACCATCCTGTCATAATGTCCCCAATGCTGACTACCATCCTGTCATAATGTCCCCAATGCTGACTACCATCCTGTCATAATGTCTCCCATTCTGACTACCATCCTGTCATAATGTCTCCCATTTTGACTATCATCCTGTCATAATGTCCCCCATGCTGACTACCATCCTGTCATAATGTCCCCCATGCTGACTACCATCCTGTCATAATGTCCCCCATGCTGACTACCATCCTGTCATAATGTCCCCAATGCTGACTACAATCCTGTCATAATATTTCCCATGCTGACTACCATCCTGTCATAATATTTCCCATGCTGACTACCATCCTGTCATAATGTCCCCAATGCTGACTACCATCCTGTCATAATGTCCCCAATGCTGACTACAATCCTGTCATAATATTTCCCATGCTGACTACCATCCTGTCATAATATTTCCCATGCTGACTACCATCCTGTCATAATGTCCCCCATGCTGACTACCATCCTGTCATAATGTCCCCAATGCTGACTACCATCCTGTCATAATGTCCCCAATGCTGACTACCATCCTGTCATAATGTCCCCAATGCTGACTACAATCCTGTCATAATGTCCCCCATGCGTACTACCATCCTGTCATAATGTCCCCCATGCTGACTACCATCCTGTCATAATGTCCCCAATGCTGACTACCATCCTGTCATAATGTGCCCCATGCTGACTACCATCCTGTCATAATGTCCCCCATGCTGACTACCAACCTGTCATAATGTCCCCCATGCGTACTACCATCCTGTCATAATGTCCCCCATGCTGACTACCATCCTGTCATAATGTCCCCCATGCTGACTACCATCCTGTCATAATGTCCCCCATGCTGACTACCATCCTGTCATAATGCCCCCCAATGCGGACTACCATCCTGTCATAATGTGCCCCATGCTGACTACCATCCTGTCATAATGCCCCCCCAATGCGGACTACCATCCTGTCATAATGTGCCCCATGCTGACTACCATCCTGTCATAATGTGCCCCATGCTGACTACCATCCTGTCATAATGTGCCCCATGCTGACTACCATCCTGTCATAATGTCCCCCATGCGGACTACCATCCTGTAATAATGTGTGTTGTTCTAAAATTATGTCCAACATTTTGTATTAAAGCCCCTTGTCCTGAAATAATGTCCTCCATCTAGTAATAATGGCATCTGTCCTGACCCACACTCTGTAATAATGTTTCCCAACCTGTAATATTCCCCATCCTGTAACGATGTCCTGGTGCTTTTCACATACATGTAACAAAAATAAACTATTCCTCTCACCTGTTCCCGCTCTCATGACACAGCGTCTTTTTCCTCCTCCATAGACGAGGTGGTGCAATGCAGTGCCTGTGGTGGACACGCCAGCTTCAGCTTCCAGTCCCTGCTGGTGGCTTGTATGCCGATTGCAGTGAGAGAGACGGTGGCTGTCCACACTGTAATGCATTTGAACTTGAGTGTGCATCTGAGGACTCGCATTTAGCTGAAAAATGCGCTAGCGTCAGCAGGACTCCTTCCTCCATGGGCCCCTGGTCCCAGGAGCTCTGGTGTCCCATGGGACGCATGCAGCTTGCTGGTTAAAGGGGTTGTCCGGGCTTTTCACATAATCTCAGTACATATCTGGGCTGCAGAATTATGACAATAAGTAATTTACTTTCTGTCACTAGTTTGCACGGTTTTCTAGATATTCTGAACAGAACGTCCAAGGGGGGTGTGTTATGGCATTGAAATTAGAACTAGTCGTAACCTCCTACTCTACTCCAAACATGCCCTCTATAGCAACGACCCCACCCTCCATAGCTACAGGTCCTCCCCGTCCACATGAAGCAGCCCTCATCACACAGTAACAAATCCTCCCCTTCTAGCAGCTTCACTGCAGAGAGCTGCTCCTCCCCCAGACACACACTGAACAGTGATCTATGGAATGTGAAAGTAGTGAGGAGGGAAAATCGTCCTGTATTCTGGGCCACTCCATGATTACAATACATAACTCATTATCAGTAATTCCTTCCGTCCCTGTCCCAGGCTGCTGGCAGCAGTGAGAACAGACTGTGTGATGGCCAGTGATGGGGGTCTGCAGCTTCTAATCTGCACAGGGGATGGCAGTCACTGATGTAATCTGTTGTGTGAATGAGACAGCTCTGTGTCACTGATGTCTTCACACAGCAGCAGATTTGGTGCAGTGTATGTGTGAGCAATGTGTCTCTAATGACACAAATACTGATGGGCGCAGTCTGTCCCAGAATACAGGACGATGTGTGTCTGGGGGGAGGAGCAGCTGCTCTCTGCAGTGAGGCTGCTAGAGGGGGAGGATTTGTTACTGTGTGATGAGGGCTTCTTCATGTGGACGGGGAGGGCCTGTAGCTATGGAGGGTGGGGTTGTTGCTATAGAGGGCATGTTTGGAGTAGAGTAGGAGGTTACGACTAGTTCTCATTTCAATGCCATAACACACACACCCTTGGACGTTCTGTTCAGAATATCTAGAAAACCGTGCAAACTAGTGACAGAAAGTAAATTACTTATTGTCATAATTCTGCAGCCCAGATATGTACTGAGATTATGTGAAAAGCCCGGACAACCCCTTTAAGTGTTTGAGACCCCTGCTCTAGTCATAAGCCTACTTTTAATCCTAAACCTAGTAGTAAACATAATCATAACCCTAGTGTTAACTCCTGTCCTTACCCTAACCCTAGTTCTAATCCTATTTCTAAGCCTAAACCAAGTCCTAAATCTAACCATAGTCCTATCCTTAACTCTAGTCCTAACACTTAGCCTAGTCTGAGATGCTCTGTATACAACCCCATACTGTAGGTATGTATCTACTTTCAGTTTTCTATGTACATCTATATCTTGCGTACGTCAATCCTCTCAGCCCCTTATATACAGCACCATCCTGCACTAGATCACTCTTTTGAGCACCAAGTTTACCACTCCATCGCACAGTATATCCCTCTTCTCAGAACCCTATATACAGCCTCATCCTGCAGTATAGCTCTCCTTCCAGCCCCTTTGTATGCTCCATATGCTATGCCCCCATAAAATGCTCCATAGATTATGCCCCCATATGCTGCCCCATAAGATGCTCCATAAATTATGCCCCCATAAGATGCTCCATAGATTATGCCCCCATATGCTGTCCCATAAGATGCTCCATATGCTGCCCCATAAGATGCTTCATAGAATATGCCCCATAAGATGCTCCATAGATTATGCCTCCATATGCTGCTGCTGCAAATAAAAAAAAAAAACGTACCTCTCGTCACTGGGGACCAGGTGCCGGTGTGCTGAGCAGGCTGGCACGCTATGGGGGCCAGGTGCCCGTGTCACCGCTGGCTCAGGACCCAGCACCTGAGATATTCACCTGTCCCCGTTCCAACGCTGCTCGCCACTGTCTTCCGGGTCCCTCTGTCAGTGACTGTTCAGGCAGATGGCGCGGCGCGCACTAACCACGTCATCGCGCCCTCTGCTGCCTGAATGTCACTGACAGAGGACCTGGCAGACAGCGGCAAGCAGCGTTGGAACGCGGACAGGTGAATATTGCATATGCTTACCCTATCCTGGCACTGTCTCTGCAGCCCCGCTTCTCCCACAGTCTCCCTTCCTTCCTGCAGCGGTCACGTGGTACCGCTCATTAAAATCAAGAATATGCGCATATTCATGACTTTAATGAGCGGCACCATGTGACCGCTGAAGGAAGGGAGACCTTGGGAAAAGCAGGGGGCTGCAGAGACGCGCCGGGGGGGAGTCAGTATGATCTGATCCCCTGGCGTATATGACTCGCGTATAAGCCGAGAGGGGGACTTTCAGCCCAAAAAAATGGGCTGAAAATCTCGGCTTATACGCGAGTATATACGGTAATTCATTTCAGTTCTTCAATAGAAAAGTGAAACTCATATGTTATATAGAGTCATTACAAACAGAGTGATGTATTTCAAGTGTTTATTTCTGTTAATGTTGATGGTTATGGCTTACAGCCAGTGAAAACCCAAAAGTCATAATCTCAGTAAATTAGAATACTTTAGAACACCAGACTGAAAAAATGATTTTAAAATCCGAAATGTACTGAAATGTAAGTTCAGTAAATGCACTCAGTACTTGGTCGGGGCTCCTTTGGCATCAGTTAATGCATCAATGCAGCTTGGCATGGAGGCGATCAGCCTGTGGCACTGCTGAGGTGTTATGGAAGCCCAGGTTGCTTTGATGGCAGCCTTCACTCGTCTGCATTGTTGGGTTTGGTGTCTCTCATCTTCCTGTTAACAATACCTCATAGATTCTCTATGGGGTTAAGGTCAGGCGAGTTTGCTGGCCAATCAAGCAGAATGATAATGTTGTTTGTAAACCAGGTATTGATACTTTTGGCAGTGTGGACAGGTGCCAAGTCCTGCTGGAGAATGAAATTTCCATCTCCAAAAAGCTTGTCGGCAGAGGGAAGCATGAAGTGCTCTAAAATTTCCTGGTAGACGCTGTGCGGACTTTGGTCTTGATAAAACACAGTGGACCTACACCAGCAGATGACATGGCTCCCCAAACCATCACTGATTGTGGATACTTCGCACTTGGCGTAGACCTCAAGCAGCTTGGATTGTGTACCTCTCCACTCTTCCTCCAGACTCTGGGACTTTGATTTCCAAGGTCTAATGTGAAGTCATGTATGTTTTCTCTGAAATGCTGTGACATTTCAGAGAAAACATACTTTGAGAAGTCAGATGGGCAATATGTCTTGGATTAGTAATCCGATGCCGGTCCCCAGTGGCTTCTCCCTACCTCTCACTCGTAGATTTACAAGTTTATTTCTTTATACACACATAGAGAGAGATCTGTCAAATTTGGGGAGAAGCTACCGGAGACTGGCCACTTGGTCTAGTCATTCAGGAATCATGGTCAGAGCAAAATATACATGGCTGCAATAAAGCAGCCAGTGTCTGATTCATACTGCTCATGGATAGGTCATCGACATTGGATTGATGTGACTGCAAAACCCGGCATCCGGCTCCACCAATAGCTGTTTTCAGCTCCAACACCGCATGGATTTAAACGGGGAATAAGCTGATTAACATTGCATCTAAAAGGAGAGAGCGCTGTCTTAAAGCTCCGCTCCAGTGTTTTATTTTTTCGGTGCTGGAGTGGTGCTACAAATCTAAGTTCCTTAGGCCTCTTTCACACTTCCGTTTTTTTGGTCGGTTGAAGTCCGTGAAAAATGCAAAAGACGGATCCGTTTCCGTTGTGACACGAACGTATGCCACCGGACCGTTGTTTTGATGGATCCGCTGAAGCTGGAAATTTAAAGGAACCGCAGCCTGAGAGAGAGAGAGAATTTTTTCTGCCGCCAGTACGGGATTTAGGGTTAAATTTCTGGCAAGGAAATTCTTCTGGGCATGCTCAGTGTAAAAGTGCGGATCCGTGCAGACAAAAAAACGTTTCATTGTCCGTCCACTCAAGTCAGCGGACGCCAACATTTTGGCGGATCCGTCAAAAATCGGATCCAACGGATGACCATCCGTCAAAATCCGCCACTAATGCAAGTCAATGGGGAAAAAATGGCGGATCCGTTTTTTTTGCAAAACGGCAGATTTTGACTGATGGAAACAAACGGAAATGTGAAACAGGCCTTAATCCTAGTGTTATACTTACCAGCTGCTGTATCAGCTCTTCCAGAGTCACTCCAGTCCCAACCTTGTTCTGGCTCTCATAGAATTACATTGATTTGAAACTTCTAGATCGCCCAGCACATACTGGAATGATCAGGCACATCACAACCTGCAAAAGGTGACCGGAGCGGTGCCTATGAAAGATGAAGGCAGCTGGTAAGTATGAGACTATGGGCAGGGAATTTAGATTAGTAGCACCATTCCAGCGCTACAATAAAAAATGCTGGAATGGTGCTTTACCTGCAAAGACTTGAATTGTGCTTTACAGTACTCAGCCAGAGGCACAAAATGACCAGTGATCAACTGCTTGATTGCTGATCGGCAGCTGTTTATAGCCTGTTTCTGACCCCGCTTTAGACGTGCTTTAAACCCTCTGTAATTGATGGCTCAGTGCACATAGCCTGCCATTATTCTCTCCAGCGCCAGTCCTGTTTGCAGAGTAAAATGTAATGTTGAGAGTGATGTTTTTTTGTGTAGACCAAAAGATCATTTCATCCAATAAACAAGCGTTTCTCTAGTCACCTTCCACGACAGCCATATCGGAGGATGTCTCACCACCCTAATGGGGGACAGGAAATGCACAAGAGGTTAAATAACCCTCCCTTTCCTGCTATCTCCAGTGTTTTTCCTGTCCCCTCTGGGGCATGAAGAGGTCCTGATAGTGCTGCCGTGGCCGGCGAACGGAGGCACTACAACATCAGGTACCTGTAACGCTGGGCAGTCAACAGTCGGGGGCTCTGCTCTCCTCCGTAGGAAGGCTGCTCCTGTCTCCACTTTGGTGGTACCCGGGACCCTTGCCCGCCCCTCCTGCGCCCCCTCAACGGGGTAAAGCGGGGCGGCGCTGTGCGTCCGGGGTCCTCCTGGAGCTCCCCGGCGTCCTCCTCCACATGTGGCATGCGATCCGGGTGTGCATGTGGCATGCGATCCGGAGGTGGCGTCGGGACTGGAGCTGAACTTCCGGTTTGCCTTCCACCTGCGTGCCAGGTGGGAACGCACGCGCGGCCTGCAGTTACCGGACTGTGGGCGCAGTCTGGGGCTCCAGCCACCGGCCCTTCTGGGCTGAGCGTGGCTGCTCTCGTCAGGCAGTCGCTAAGCAGCTTGAGGCGGGCCGGGACCAGAATGGAGCACCGCCGAGTGTGCAGGGGCAGCCGCTGAGCAGCTGGGGAATTCACCTGTGGGGAGGGGTGATGGAAATGACCCCCACCCGTGGACCGAGGGGAGGAGAAGCATACAACACGCTGAATGGACCTCGGTTATTCTAATCCTGGTCTGGGTGCGTCCAAGAAAGGCCATTATCTGTACAGTGACTGTGGCAGACTGACCATGGACGGCGACAAACCCTTACTGCCTGCTACTGCAGAGCACAGCGTCACCCTCCTACAGTAAGTAGCGGAGTGGGTCCCCCCTTTTCTGTCCAGAGTAGTCTTGGAGGTGGGTTAGTATGCCTTCTCTCTCTCTTGTAGGGAGACAAGGCCTCTGACCCTAAAAAGAATAAACCAGGTGTGGTTCCAGGCCTCCCTCTTCATATAGGAGTAGCTTTGTCAGCCCTGGACGGACGATGTATCATGTACAGAGCAGCCCTCCCTACTGGACAGTATAAAAACTCTCATCGGACAAGAAGTCCAATCTTCTATGACAACATTTTCCCAGCCACAGCCCCCTCCTGCTAGGAGGAAATCGGCACCTATGGAATCTGATTGACTTGGGTGAATTTGATACCTCTAACTCAGAGGATGCTTGGGAAAATGAGGGTTGCACTTCCACCCTCAGATCTGGGAATACTATTTCTCTTCCAAAGGTGCCTCCGGCCATTCTAGGCTGAGCGTGACTACATTCCTCACGGCCGCTAAGCAGCTTCAGGCTGGGCCGGGACGGGAATGAGAGACCAGATTAGATAGTACGGGAGGAGGAAGTAGAATTCTCTATATAAGATGAGATGTTTGGAGGGGCTGAAGCATTCACGGCTGGTAATGGGCCCCTCCCGAGAGAGAGTTGGTGTCACCTCAGAATTGAGGAATTGTTTTTTTTCCCTTGGATGGAGATGGCTCCTTATGGGAAGTCCCTAAAGTGGACGTGCAGGAGAGCGGCTCTTCCATTTAAGGGAAACTCTCAATGGCAAGCTTGCTCAGGAAATCCTGGGACATCTCCACAACCCTGCTTAAGGCCAATATAGCCTCTACGTGGGTTCACCTCACTCAGGGGACCTCCAGGGAAGAAAACCTTGACTCTCTTTCCCTATTACAAAAGCGACAGGGTTCCTAGCGGATGCTTCCGCTAAGTCCGTCCGGGTAGCAGCAAAATCTGCGGTGCCAACCGGCCCTTCTAGGATGGCGGCTGCTAAGCAGCTTGAGCCTGGGCCAGGACCCGAATGGGAGACCAGCCTGCAATCCCAGGTCATGCATTTACCTCAGCCAGGGGAACTCTGTGGCTGAAAGCTTGGGGAGGAGAATCTATGTCAAATGTCTATACGTTTCCCTTTCAGGGAAATTATGTGGTCCAGCTCTGGATGATATCCTAGAGAAAGCCACTGATAAAAAGTCTCTTCCGGTACCTAGGAAATGATTTTTTCGTCTCCCTCCCCGTGACCAGTCCTCCCAGAATTAACGGTTCTCCAGTCGAGGGTCGACCCTTGAATTTCATAGATTGTTGCAATCCATAACCTCAAACCAATGGGTTATTCACAGCTTTCACGATGGACTGAGATTGAGGCGAGAGTCCTCCCCCTCAATGCCTAAGAGTGACGTCCTTGCAGGCATACCTCTAAAAATCCTTGCTGTCAGACATTATGACACTTCTGCAAGGCGATCTCCCCATTTCCACACTGTGCGTGACTGCTCCCATTGGGTGTCAATTGCTAGGCAGCTTGGAGCAGGTCGGGACCAGAATGGGAGACCAGCGGGCAAATCGACAGGAGATAGGCAGAGGCCACTACTCTCACCTCTTCGTAATTTTAAAACCCTCTGGAAAGCAGGGTTATAATAAACTTAAAACCCTTGAACCAAGGGTAAAGTACAGATGATTCAGGATGGAGTCGGTTAAGTCGGCAATCCCCTTCATAGGACAAATTGGGTTTTGGCCACAATAGACCTGAGGGACGCTTACTATCATGTCCCGATTCATCCAGACCACAGGGAATTCCTCAGGTTTGCGGTTTTCCAGGGTCCCTGAGTCAACCACTACCAGTTCAATGTCCTGCCGTTTGGGGTGTCATCAGCCCCTCGAGTATTTACCAAGATAATGGCAGAGGCAATGATCTTCATTTGCCAGCAGGGGATTTGCATTGTCCCATACCTAGATGACCTTCTAATAAGGGCTCCATCCATGTCTCGCCTGAACCAGGACATAGGAAAGTCCCTGGAGATTTTACAGTCCTTGGGTTGGATCCCCAACCTGGAGAAATCAGACCACCTTCCTTCGTCAGGGAAGAAGTTCTTAGGGATACTCCTGGACTCAGGAAGGCAAACATCTTTCTTACCCAGGGAACGACAACTCGACCTTGTTCAGAGGTCCTCCAGGTTCGGAGACCAGAGAGCACAAACCCTGAGACTCAATGTCCATCCTAGGTTCGCTTACAGCGTGCGTCCAAACTGTTTCCTGGGCTCAAGCACATACTCGGTTCCTTCGATCCTGTGTACTCCGGTGTTCGAAGAAGTATCGGAATACTCTGACCAAGAGAACCCCTCTTCCTGGTCATGTGAAGGCGTCTCTCCTATCGTGGCTGGACTTACCAGAGCCTCCAGCGGGGCATCAGCTGGGTTCAGCTCTCCCTGAAAATTGTCATCACAGATGCCAGTCAGAGAGTCTGGGGTGCTATAGTGGAGAAATCACACTTCCAGGGGGTATGGCCCCCAGACATCAGAGCCAGCTCCTCAAATGTGAGAGAACTGAAAACCGTGGAGGAAGTGTTGAAAGCAGCATCAACCCTTGTCCAAATCATCATGTACGTGTCTGCCCTGACAATGCGGCGACAGTGTCCTACATCCGACACCAAGGAGGCACGAAATTCTTCAACCAAAAAATAGCTGCAAGAAATTTTTCTTGGGCAGAGAAACGTCTGTTGTTCATATCAGGAGGCGAACTTCCTCAGCAGGAAGGACGTTTATTCCGGGGAATGGAGCCTAGACCAAACAGTATTTTTGCCTCTGGTGTCAAGGTGGGGAAATCCCGATGGGGACCCTTTTTGCCAGCGGTCAAAACGCGAAGGTGGAAACTTTTTTCCCTCAGTCCCACCGACGGAGCGTCGGGAGTAGATGCCTTCTCCCATCCGTGGCAGTTCAATCTGGCTTACACCTTCCCTCCGATTCCCACGGTAGCGAGAACACTGCAGAAGATACGGGCAGAACAAGTCGCTACAATCCTAATGGCCAGGGAAAAGCTGGTACGGAGCCCTACGGAACATGGCTCAGGAAGGCCCAATACTTCTGCCCCTAGAGGGCCAGTCTCCTTTACTAAGACCCTCTACTGCACCCAGACCCGCACAGAATGAACCTTGCAGCCTGGCTACTGAAGCCGGAATTCTAATGGCTTAAGGCCTTTCCGAGGAAGTGATCCAAACTCTACAGGGCCACCGACCATTCTAGGCTGAGCATGACTAACGCCATTTACAGGAAGGTTTGGAAGATGTTCTCATCTTGGTGTTCCCTAAGTGCCCTGGACCCCTTCCATCCTAATATCCCACAGATCTTAGAATTTCTTCAAGACGGCTTAGCTCTAGGGCTCACTCCTAGTACACTAAAGGTACAGGTGTCATCTCTTAGTTCAATTTACAATCAAGATCTGGCAAGCCATCGATGGATCAAGTGATTCCTAACCTCATCAACTCGAATCCGTCCCAAACACCGTAGTCAGTTTTTCCATGGGACTTGAACCTAATTCTCAAAGGCTTGACCAGGGAACCATTTGAGCCACTGTCTTCCATGGCTCTGGATAACTTAACACTAAAAATTATGTTTTTGGTAGCAATTACTACTGCAAGACGCATAGGAGAATTACAGGCCCTTTCAATACAGGAGCCATACTTGACCATCACGGAAGATAGCATCTTCCTAAGGTTAAATCCCTCCTTTATGCCTAAGGTAGTCTCAAACTTTCATAGGTTCCAGGACATTGTATTACCTTCCTTCTGTACAAACCCCTCCAACACGAAAGAAGAAGCCTTTCACACCCTCGACGTCTATAGAGTAGTTCTCTTCTACCTCCAGCAGATGGAGAGTTGGAGGATTGACCAGATTTTATTTATTCAAATTTCCGGTCGGAATAAAGGCAAAAGGCGGCAAAAATTACAATAACGAATTGGATCAGGCAAGCTATCAGCCTCACCTACTCGTCACAGAACGTTCCTCCTCCTACATCTCTGAAAGCCCACTCTACTCGTCAGTATCAACATCATGGGCAGGAAGAGGAGACGCATCTTCTGAGCAGATATGCAGAGCCGCCACCTGGTCGTCTGTACATGCATTCACCAGACACTATACACTACATTTCAACAGGGATTTAACGTTTGGCAGATATGTTCTGCAGGCTGTTGTCCCTCCTAAGAAGTTGTTGGTATTTCTCCGATATGGCTGTCGTGGAAGGTGACTAGAGAAAATAGAATTAGTCTTACCGGTAATTCGGTTTCTAGGAACCTTCCACGACAGCACTAATTTCCCTCCCTATCTGATACTTTTATTGGATGATTCCTACACCTTGGTGGTAACTATACATGCTAGTGTGTCCAGAAAAAAACACTGGAGATAGCAGGAAGGGGAGGGTTATTTAACCTCTTGTGCATTTCCTGTCCCCCATAAGGGCGGGGAGACATCCTCCGATATGGCTGTTGTGGAAGGTTCCTAGAAACCGAATTACCGGTAAGACTAATTCTATTTTTTCTCTTCCATTATGTAATTGGCCTGTTTAGACTGCAAGATTACCGTGAAATGAGCGTTTCTAGGATAATGGATTTATAATAATCATGCTGTGTTAATGGACCTTAACAGGCTCAATCTTATCTAAACTGAATTTAAAGTAATAAACTGTTTAACATTGTAATAAAATCTTTTCTCTCATTTCTAATTGGAATATAAAACATATTCAAACACATATCTAATCCCACAGCAAAGTGGAGGAATTGCAGGATTGACCAATTTGTAAAGGTCTACAGGCTGGTTGCTTTTTCTGTCACGGACGTGTTTTGTGGAACCACGGACCGCGGAGAGCCTGGGGGGGCGTAACTAAGCAAACACCAGACTGTTCACTAGAGCCTCTGATGGTGAGGTTAGACTTGGCTCGCGATGAACCCCATGTGCCACTCCAGGACAGACCAACGATCGTGCAGTAGCTGGACCCAGAAGGACGGATGGACGGAGCAGCAGGTAGAGCTTGTATCAGAGTGCAGCTGACCAAGTTCGTAGCTGAGTGCAGCAGGCAGGATTTGCACTGGTATGCAACCTTACACAACATAGACTGTAAAGAGGAAGGTTGTTCAGGCACCTCCCCACTGGGGAGGAAGCAATATATACATAATATCCCACAGCCATTGGCTGGGGAGGAAATAGCACGTGCACGCGCTGGCCCTTTAAAGCGAGCGTGCCCTAAGAACATGGTTAGAGGACCGGCTGGAAGCATGCAGAGCATGAGGAAAGGAAGACTGTCTGCAGCATGAGTGAGTGAAGAATCATGGTGAAGACCCTGCCTGTCAGAGCAGGACTCTGGCATGGTGCTAACTTTCTCATTGGCTCCATCTACTCCTACGGGGCCACACATGGGGCAGAAGTAGGCTGATGTTTGAACAACCAATGAACAAACAATCACCTGGTACAAAAGTCATTACACTAACACAGCCATACATACACTATTGAGACCCCGTACACATTACACCTAGGAGTTTTTATGCCATACCATTCTAAATCCATACTCATTATTATGGAGCTATTCCCTCCTCTGCAGATATAGCAGCCTCCACTCTACTGGTAAGAATTTGCATAAGATTTTAGAGTCAGTCCCATTCATTCATAAGGTCAGGCACTACTTTTGGACAAGAAGTTGTGACTCGCAATCTCCATTGTGGTTCATCCCAAAGGTGTTTGATAAGGTTGATCTATATGACCAGTCAAGTTCTTCCACACCAAACACTCCCAAACATGTTTTTATGGAACTTGCTGAATGCACTGGGGCACAGTCATGGGGAACAGAAATGGCCTTCCCCAAATGGTTTTCACTCTTCAATGGAAATAACAGTGGGAACATACCAACCCCTGAAAAACCCTAGGCCAACCCTCTAACAACCAGATAGCATTATCCGTCCTCTAACAAATTGTACAGTTGTTCATGCAATGTTCTCCTGGCACTTGCAAAACCCAGACTGTTGTGAATTCTCTTTTTGGGCTCCCTCTGGTGGTTACTGAAGGTAGTGGAGTTGGTCAGATTGACAGAGGTGTTGTGAGTTCTCTTTCTGAAAAATCCAACACGTCTGATGCACAAAAAAACACTGAAATCACACGACTTCGCCCCCACTATATCAGCATTCTGGTATATACTGAAAGCAAAGCAAAAAGAGACCAATATAACAGGGGACAGAACAAACTGACACAAGCAGTAACATATGGGCAGTGATCCAGCACAGCCCCAGTAGGAGCAAGCTGACCCGCACAAAGCAGAGATAGAAAAAACCAGATCAAATGCAAAAAGATTAGAAAATGAACCACTTAGCTGAACCATGCAGGAACATAGCAGGAGACATCAGACATCAGAAGGCACAGGAAGAAAATCTCCATCAGGGATTGAAGGAAGTCAGCTGTCTTAAATATTCCAGTCAGAAACCCCAGATCTCCAATCGTCATCATCATTATCAGGTGGCAAGCCTCTGTCAATCTGACCAGCTCCGCTACCTCCAGTAACCACCAGAGGGAGCCCAGAAAGAGAACTCGTAACACCACTGTCAATCTGACCAGCTCCACTACCTTCAGTAACCACCAGATGGAGCCCAGAAAGAGAATTCACAACACCAGTCCGTCATATGGAGAAGTGTGATTTGACAGTCTACAAAACATTTTTCCACTGTTACAGATTCTAGTGGCAGTGAGCTTCTCACCACGCCATCTGTGACGTAAGGCTTGCTTGCTGTTACACATCTGCCGCAGTTTGGCAGGGCTTCCTCACCTCCTTCTATGACCACTGCTCTCTGCTGTGTTCCATGAAGTCGCCCGACGTGCTCCAATGTAATCAGGTACGGACTGGGGCGTAAATTCAGCCCTGGCATTTGCAGTCACACAGGCCAATGTTGTCCCCATTTCCAAGCACCAGATGGGGATATATTACTAATATTTCCCTGGATGAAGGAAAGCAAGATTTACTACAAGACCAATATTTCTAAAGAATACCTGTGGCCTGCTGGGGTAAGTGACGAAGTCAGCGACTTTGTGCTCCATCACAACTGTTAACAATATGGGTGTCTTGAGAACACTGATTCTGTTAATAACATAGCAGACAAGGCTGGCCAGTCCAGCCCTGCATGTAATTATCTGCCTAGGCCCACCATGACATACTTGCGTCTTGCTATTAAGACTCTTAAGGGCCTGTCACATTAAGCGATATCGCTAGCAATATCGCTATAACGTCACTGTTTTTTGTGATGTAGCAGCGATATTGCTAGCGATATCGCTATGTCTGATACTTACCTCCGACCGGCTCCCCCACTGATTAACGCTGATCGCGCGAGAACGTCCTGGACCGTTTCTCGTCGTCAGCTTCCTGTGGTGCCGATGAGCGACGCGTGGACGTGGGCGGGAGGACGTCAGGATCGCCTCGTCTGACAGGTAAGTAACGACCCCCGACCGCTGCTATGTCGCTGGTGAGATCTGCCTGTGTGGCAGCTCACTAACGACCACTTAGCGATGCACCAGCGATCCTGACCACGTCATATCGCTGGTCGGGATCGCTGGTGCATCACTAAGTGTGACAGTACCTTTAGTTTTCCTGTGTCCTGCAGCCTCCAGTGTGTCTAGTATTTGCTTCATACCTACTTTCCGGTGTCCTGTGTACTTTCTGCGACTGGCAGAGCGTCTAGTCTTTATTTCCTGCTGCACCATGGCCCGTTTGCCCACCCAGACCTGGGGCTTGGAGGATCCACCTCCCCAGGTGAACCGACACTAATGCTGCTGCTTGAACATGGAAACCCATACCATGACGATCCTCGGGCTGAATCATCAAAACCGAATTTAATTATTAAAAGTCCCAATACTTTAGTCCATATACTTTATATTAGGTCTGCAGTGGTCATTACATTTGTTCAAACTGGCCAAGCATGTTTACTAACACTGGGAGAAGGTCAAATTACTTTTTTTTGGAAATGTTCTTGTAATGTATGCTTACAGGTTCTAACAACAGAAACCACCATATGACCTCCATAATGTCTGCCTTATCCCTCTGTTAGTTATCTTTGTTTTACTTTCCAAAAAATGTGTCTTTGACAGCTGCCTCTCATAGGGGCTATTAAGAAGCCACCAATATGAGGAAAGTAAATGGCTGGGGTCTAAGTTGTAAAGAGGTTGTCCTGCAGACATTATTGAGAAATGATCACATCGTAGCACACCATACAGTTGTGCTCAAAAGTTTACTTACGCCTGCAGAATTTTTTCTTTCTTGGCCTTTTTTTCAGAGAATATGAATGATAACACCAAAACTTTTTCTCCACTCATAGTGGTTGGGTGAAGCCAGGTGCATATACTGTATATATATGTATGTGTGTGTATATATATATAATATATATATATATATATATATATACACACACACGCTAGATGGAGGCCCGATGCTATCGCATCGGGAGGGTGGTAATGTCACGACGGGGGCAGGCTTTGCAGCAGGCTCGGACTGGCCCATAGGGGAATCCCCCGGTGGGCCCCTTTGCAAATCAAGGCCCCCAACCTTACTGTATGGGCAGTACTTGTCATAATTCATTTGATTCTCTCTGTTCAGACAAAAAGCAGCATCTCAGTCATTAACCAAACTACCCAGTTTATTATTACATAGAGATATAGGTAAATTTGTTAACCAGGGTCATGTAATATTTGCATACAGGTGAAATGTGGGCCCCCAAAATCAATGTTACTGGTGGGCCCTTGGCACCCCAATCCGACACTGCATTGCAGCGTTGAGAATCTTCCCCTCATGTGCTCACCCACCTATCCACTCTCTCTTTCCCCATGTGCTTACTTCTCTTGTCTGTGCTCTCTTCTTTGACCTGTCTACCCCATGTGCTATCCCCCTTGTCTGCTGTCTCCTTAATGTGTTGTGTTCTTCCCTCATGTGCTGTCCCATTTGAGCTGTCTTCCCCCTGTGCTCTGTCTCTCCCACCCCTGTGTCTGAGCGTGTACAGAACATACCACAGCTCCTGGGCAGGGGAGGAAGCAAAAGACAATACTGACATTACAGCAGGAGATCGCAGAGGATACTTTTTGTGAGGTAAAATATTGTTTAAAAACAGTCAGTGAAATATTTTACCTCATAAAATGAATCCTCTGTGATCCCCTGCTGTAATATCAGTATTGTCTTTTGCTTCCTCCCCTGCCCAGGAGATGTGGTATGCTCCGTACACGGTCAGACACAGACAATTTTTAAAATGAACTTTCATTCGTGGGAAAACCCCTTTTAATGTGACCGGCTTCCTCCGCCTGTAGACACGTCGCGCATCTACCACCGGGATCAGCCGAATGATTCACTGCGCATGCTTGGAATTCACATTAAAACTGCGCATGCACTCCTCCTATACAAAGATGGCAGCAGTCAGTGAATCATTCGGTTAATCCCGGTGGCGGTGTGTTCGTGACGGTGTTCCACTGGTAGTACCATGCAAGAGTCTGCGTACGGCGTATACATTGTGTGTGTGTGTGTGTTTGGCACGTACAGCATATACAGATACAGAGTGTGTGTGTATGTGGTGCGCACAGCGTATACAGTGTGTGTTGTTCCTACAGTGTATACAGTTTGTGTGTGGTGCGTACGGCATATACAGTGTGTGTGTAGTGCGATGGTGTTCCGCTGGTGGTACAGCACAAGAGGCTGGCACCACCATCAGTTTCCATATTGAGACACCCATCACTTGGGTGTCCCAATATAGCGGTCGGTGAACTTCCGCCGCTTGGAATTCTGGGATCCGGACACATATGGACAGAGCAGGATGTGAAGACATTACAAGGTCATTATATATTAGATATAGGCACACATACAGTACATACATGTGTATATATATACTACATAGTCTCCTTTGTTATGCATATTGCCGTCTCTTATACAGTGCTCTCTCTTGCTATGTACAGCACCGTCCCTTACATATTGGATTATATAGACCCCTGTATTTTATTACATAACGTCTTCTCTTGTTATATATATAATGCAATGGTGGTTGTTGGAGCATGGGAAAGCTTCTTTTCTAATGGAGCAGATAATAGACTGGTAGTCTGGTCACCGGCTCCTCCATCAGCAGTAATTTTATATGTAACAAGAGAGCGGACTATGTGAATAACAAAATAACAAGAATACACTATGTAAGAAACAACACTGTGCATAACAGCAGAGGAAGCTATATAATAAGGGACAGCACCATATATAACTAGAGAGGATGGTATGTAATAAGGGACGGTGTTATACATAATAAAAGAGGAAACTATGTAACTAAGGATGCTGTTATATATAATAAGTGAGTACACTATATACTAAGGGACTCTGCTATGCATCAAAAGTGACTACTCTATATACTGAGGGACGGCGCTATATATACGGTAATAAGCGAGTACACTATATACTAAGGGATTGTGCTATACATAAGTGAGTACACTATATACTAAGAGACTGTGTTAGGGAACCTGTCATATTTTGGCCCTATAAGATGCAGCCACTGCCTTTCAGGGCTTATCTACAGCATTCTATAATGCTGTAGCTAAGCCCCCGATCCGACCGGAAAAGATAAGAAAAATAAGTTTTATTATACTCACCTGGGGGGTGGTCCGGACCGATGGGTGTCGCAGGTCTGGGTCCGGCGCCTCCCATCTTCTTGTGATGCCGCCCTCCTGCTTGCTTCATGGCTCCCCGGCATTGTGCTCCTGCGCAGCCATACTTATCTGCCCTAATGAGGGCAGAGCAAAGTACTGCAGTGCGCAGGCGCCGGGAAGGAAAGGTCAGAGAGACCCAGCACGTGCGCACTTCAGTACTTTACTCTGCCCTTAACAGGGAAGATAAGTACATCTGCGCAGGAGCTTGATGCCCGGGAGCCTTGAACCAAGCAGGAGGGCGGCATCGCAAGAAGACGGGAAGCGCCGGACCCAGACATGCGACACCCAACGGACCAAACCGC
This sequence comes from Dendrobates tinctorius, assembly GCF_039654945.1. Classification (NCBI taxonomy): domain Eukaryota; kingdom Metazoa; phylum Chordata; class Amphibia; order Anura; family Dendrobatidae; genus Dendrobates; species Dendrobates tinctorius. Next base: position 29,116,878 of record NW_027361747.1, on the reverse strand, counting down.
CCCCCCCCCGATGAGTATAATAAAACTTATTTTTCTTCACTTGCAGGTCGGATCTGGGCTGAATGCTGTAGATAAGTCATGAAAGGCGGTGAACGCATCTTATAGCAGCCAAAACAGGTGACAGGTTCCCTTTAAAAATAAGTGATAATAACGTATTCCTCCACCTCCCTCTAGTCCTAAATCCATTATAAATCTCCCAAACCCCTCGTCCTCCTCCCCCCGCATCCCATTATTGTTCTCTCGCCCACCCCATCATTGCCCTTTCCACTACCTCCATAATTTCCTCCTCCCCATCACTCCCATCATTGTCCTTTCAATCATCATTGTCCTTTCCATTACCACCATCATTGCCTTTTCCCCACCACCCCCATCATTGGCAATTCCACCACCTCCATCATTTCTTCCCCACAATCCCCATTATGTCCTTTTGACCACCTCCATCATTGTCCTTTCCACCACCTATATCATTGCTTTCTCCCCCACCACCCCCATCCTTGCCTTCGATTCAATCACCACCCCCATCATTGTTCTTTCCACCACCTGCATCATTGATTTCTCTCCCACCAACCCTATTGTTACCTTCTCCGCAATCACCCCCATCATTCCGCTCTCCTGCACACACACTGACTCTCTATCTCACCTCTCTGCATGCTCTCCCGCAGCGTCACCGGCAGCATGCTCTCTCCGGCACAGCCGTCAGCCGTTCACTGAATGATGATGTCATCCAGCCGCTCCGCTGACTGCTGTGAGAGAAAGGAAGTGCAGCCAACAATCAGGACGGATCGCTGCAGCTCTGCTGCCATTTTCTCTTATAGACAGCGGAGCTGTAGGGATCTCTCCCTGTCCACCGTACATGAGGGCAATCTGGTCAGGGGCCCCCCCTGGAGCCTCGGGACCGGATTGCCCTCATTATTAGCTGCCTTGCAAGGGCCCCCTGGAGCCTCTGGGCCCCGGTGCAGCCGCACTGGCTGCACATGCGGTATGTCCGCCCATGGGTGAAGCCATTTATTGTCAAATCCAAATGACCCTGATTAAAGTTTACATACCCTGGTGATTTTGGCCTGATAACATGCACAGAAGTTGACACAAATGGGTTTGAATGGCTTCTAAAGGTAACAACCTCACTAGAGATGAGTGAATTTGTTCAGATTCGGTTCCGAATACGATTGGACTCGAATATTGTTTTTGCAATATTCGTTGAACACAGCCTAACGTCATTAGACTCAATGGGAGTAAAAATTACCTTATATGTTCGGAACCGATCATAAGGCATACATTCGGCACGAATAGTGTTCGAATATGGCCCGAATACGTAAAAATCAGATTCGGGCCAAAATCCGAACAAATTCGCTCATCTCTAATCCTCACCTGTGACCTGTTTGCTTGTAATCAGTGTGTGTGCATAAAAGCTGAGTGGCATCCTTCATCCAGCCACTGACGTTTCTGTATTGAGTCATGAGGAAAGCAAAATAATTGTCATCGGATCTACTGGAAAAGTTAGTTGAACTGTATAAAACAGGGATACAAAAATATATCCAACGAATTCATAATGTCAGTCATCAGCATTCAAACTATGATTAACAAATGGAAAATCAGGGGCTCTGTGAAAACAAAACCATGGTCAGGTAGAACAACAAAAATTGTGTCCACAACTGCCCAGGAAAATTGTATGGGATGCAAAGAATAACCTACAAATAACATCAGCTGAAATACTGGACTCTCTGAAAACTAGCAGTGTGGCTGTTTCAAAATGCACAATAAGGAGGCACTTGAAGAAAAATGGGCTGCAGGGTCGGGTTGCCAGAAGAAAGCCATTACTGCGTAAATGCCACAAAGTATCTCGCCTACAATACGTAGAACAGTACAGAGACAAGCCTCAAAGCTTATGGAACGAGGTAATTTGGAGTGATGAGACAAAAATCGAACTTTTTGGCCACAACCATAAACGTTACATTTGGAGAGAGGTCAACAAGGCTTATGATGAAAGGAGCACCATTCCTACTATAAAGCATGGAGGTGGATCACTGATGTTTTGAGGATGTGTGAGGTACAAAGGCGCATGAAACTTGGTCAAAGTTCAAGGAAAGATGAATGCAGCACATTATCAGCAAATACTGGAGGCAAATTTGCAATCATCAGCCCGTAAGCTGCGCATGGGACGTATTTGGATGTTTCAACATGACAACGATCCAAAACACAAGGCCAAGATGACCTGTCATTGTCTACAGCAGAACAAAGTGAAGTGTTGGTGTGGCCATCTCAGTCTCCTGACCTCAATATCATTGAGCCACTCTGGGGAGGAGATCTCAAGCACACAGTTCATGCCAGACAGCCCAGGAATTTACAGGAACTGGAGGCTTTTTGCCAAGAAGAATGGGTAGCTTTACCATCAGAGAAAATAAAGAACCTCATCCACAACTACCACAAAAGACTTCAAGCTGTCACTGATGCTAGAGGGGGCAATACACGGTATTAAGAAATGGGGTATGTAAACTTTTGATCAGGGTCATTTGGATGTTTTGGGCTGTCATTATGATTTAAAAAGAGAAAACACAGTAGTTTGACAATGGCTTCACCCAGCCACTAACCATGAGTGGAGAAAAAGTTTTGCTGTTATCATTCATATTCTCTGAAAAAACGCCAAGAAAATTCTGCAGGGGTATGTCAACTCTTGAGCATAACTATATATAACTTGACCCAACAAGAGACTTAACATATCAATCACATAATTGGAGATAGATATTTGATAAAGATTAGGAATCAGCAAAATACTTAGGACACAGAAATGTTTTCTTTTTAGCACACGCGGATTGCATTCACTTTATGATCATGTTTCACAACACTAGGAGGCCTCAAGTCTCAGCGGCGTTTTAATCTTCTTGGATTCTGTTATTTCATCTGTCTTGACTTCAGAAGGCAAATATTGCATAACAGGATGCCTGGGCCCTTAAACCATCCCAGAGATCTCTATTATGGGGAAGACGCAGATCGTTTTGTGAATCTGTTGCTGTCATTATTTTTTGTGAGAGAGCTAAGACCAAGGATGTGCTAACCATAACGGGAGGCTGGATGCACACATATGAGCAGCTCAGACCAGACACCGCAAACATGTAAGTACGATGTGAATTATATTTCCAATATTATCCTATTCTAGTTCATTTTGTAACATTTTGTAACATTCTGCAAACCTTAGGCCATGTTCACACGTTCAGTATTTGGTCAGTATTTTACATCAGTATTTGTAAGCCAAAACCAGGAGTAGATCAATCAGAGGAAATGTATAATAGAAACACGTCACCACTTCTGCATTTATCACCAACTCCTAGTTTTGGCTTACAAATACTGATGTAAAATACTGACCAAATACTGAATTTGTGAATAAACCTCATACTGCATTTGCCACGTTTGCCGTATGGGAATCTATGGTAAGCAAATGTCATATTATGCCCATATAGTGATATAGCCTTTGCTCTATCTTTTGGAAAAATACATCAGGAAATCATCCAAACCTAATGAAGATGCAGGGTGAACGCGCTCTTACATGGGCAGTTTGTGCTTTTACTGTGTAACTTACATAACTTTTGTTGGTTCCTATCATTTTAGTCCACATGTGCTTTACACACACTGAGGGAGAACCACTAAAAAGAACACACCAGAATTCTGTTGCAAAATGGATGAAATGATAGTTTCATGTCTGATTTTCTTTTTAATGCATTTTGGAATATAGACACTTTTTGAAAACTATCAAGAACTAGGTGGGTGGCTAAGGAAATACATGAAACAAAGCCTTTCTTTTGTTTATTAACTGTTTACTAAGGACAGGCTAATTTTTATTTTGTATCTTTATATCCGAATCATTTTCACATTGCTATTTTTAGTACTTATTCAGATAAATAATGGACACACAAGGTTAAAATGAATCTGTCAGCAGGTTTTCACCATTTAATCTTAGAGCAGCATAATATAGAGGCAGCGAGCTTGATTCCGATTCCAGAAATGTGTATCTTGCTCAGGAATGTTTTATCAGCAAGAGCTTATCATTGCTGGACTAGATGTCATGTGCCAGGCAGTCCATCTCATCTGTGTATCCCCGCCCCATTACTGATTGGCAGCTTGCTGAAAATGTACGGTGTGCACAGCGGTGTGGGCAGGGTTATAGACAGCTCAGCATTCATAGTAGAGAAAACAGAGAGTAGCAATGTATTGGACTGTACCAAACTGTCCAATATAGTGCTGATCTCAGATAACGAAGTAAAAACTGCTGACAGATTCCCATTTAACCCTAAGCTGCAATGCCAGGTAGAATTCATGAACAAGAATAGTGCTCTTTCTGGGGAAAAATTGCTCCTACATTCACACTAGATGTGTTAGTCATTTAGGCATACACAAATGGAATTAATGTTAAAAAAAGTTGCATAACTGATCCCATCGAATATTATGGGATCCATCTGGGTTGTTTTGTGACCATTTTTCAAAAGGAAGATAGAGTTCTGCATTCTACACTTTTTTTATACTGTTCTAAAAACTGACATTAAATGGAAACCAGGGGAACCCCATAATCATCCTGTCATGGTCACGTGTGTCTGGACGCAGCGAGTACCGCAAGGCGAACCCATATGACACACGTGACCCTGGATACACCACCTCCAGTTGGGCGAATTTAAATAATAAGACGTGCAGCTGGATACACCGCCTCCAACTGGCGAATTTAGGTATTACACGTATTTCATAAAGTAGTCTGGAAACCCCGCCTACAGTAAGGCGAATTTAAATATTAAAGGGGAACCTGGGTAACTGTCATGTCCGCCATGTCTGTCATGTCTGTTTTGTCTCAAGAACTCCTGGAGCGATGTGCATGCGCATATCTTGTCTGCTATCCTGCTTGTTCCCTAGAGCAGTGTGCACACTCACCTCATGTTTGCTGAGCTACAAAATGCCTGCGTTTCTGCTTTGCCTTCTGTGATCTTCTTGTCATGTCTGAAACCTTGATCATGTGACGTTTCCTAGGATCCTGCACTGTCTGGTTCTGCAATCATCTCGTCATGTCTGAAACTCTGATCATGTGACCTTTCCTCAGATCCTGCACTGTCTGGTTCTGCAATCATCTCGTCATGTCTGAAACCTTGATCATGTGACGTTTCCTAAGATCCTGCACTGTCTGGTTCTGTGGTCGTCTCGTCATGTCTGGAACTCTGATCATGTGACTACGCTCTGTTATCCTGTGGATCTGAACCCGGAAGTGCTTCCCTGGTCCTGACCTGGAAGACGAGGTGCTATGCCCTATATCAGGCCGCCCCTTCCTATGCTCAGGGCCTGAATATTGTGTTGCTTCCCTGCACGGCTCTTGGTCTGTGGGGTTGCTCCCTCTATTCTGTGCCCTTGCACTTTGCTCTGTAGTGCTTCTCTGCACGCGCAGGACTCTGCCTAGCCTGACCCTGGCATGCCTCTGCACGCGCAGGACTCTGCCTCACCTGACCCCGGCGTGCCTCTTTGCACGCGCAGGACTCTGCTTTGCTACCGTGTGCCTTGGCGTGTGTCTACACACGCACTCTGTTTTACCGTGTGCCTTGGCGTGTCTCTACACACGCACTCTGTCTTACCTTGTGCTTTGGCGTGTCTCTACACACGCACCCTGTCTCGTTTTGTGAACCCTGGCGTGTCCCCTACACGCACCTAGCCTTGAACCCTGGCGTGTCCCCTACACACGCACCTAGCCTTGGACCTTGGCGTGTTCCCTAACACGCACCATGCCTGGATATCTGACGTGCCTCCTTGCCTGAACCCTGGTTTGCCTGCCGGATGCCCGGAACCTGCCGACCGTTGCCAGAGGTCAGGAACCAGATGACTGCGGCCTGATGTCCGGAGCTTATGTCCGCAGCCTGATGCCTGGACCCTGTAGGTCGTTTCCAGTAGTCCGGAGTCCGATGCCATCGCACCCCGTCTTGGATCCTGGCGTGTCCTAGCATGCATCCCTTCTAGGAACTCTTGTGTGATCCCTATCACGTATCCTGTCCTGAACCCTGGTATGTTTTCGTGCACGTGTTATGCCTGGAACATTTGGCGTGCCCTTGCACGCATCCTGCCGTGTTTCACTGTTTGTGCCCTGCACCTGATTCCCCGTTATGCCTTGCACCTGAATAAAGTGTGAATCCACGTTTGAGGAAGAAACTGTGTGACTTCGCTTTATGTTTGGTATCCTGTCCGTCCTGTTGTCAGACACTCAATAGTGTCTCCTTGAGCCGGCCGTCTGGTCCAGCTGCCGTGGTGGCTCACCCCCTTGGTCTTGCCCCTGACACTCCCTGTACAGGGGGTGGGTTCTCACTAGGTCAGCTCGCCCTAGGTGGGTGGGTGCCATGGCCCAGAGGGTCCACTCTAAAAAGGAAAATGGGCTCAGCAGAAGCTGAGTCCGTCACAGAATACTCAGGCCATGGACTCCGCTGGTACCTCGGTCACCCATCTGATGAAGAATCTGCCCTGTCTCCTGAACTTGCTTGAAAATGGCAGTACTCCAGCCACTCTTCTGATGTAAATCAGACCCGACCCTTGACCTCTGAACTTGTTTGGAAATGATGGTAGCCAGAGTAAGAAGACTTGCTTGTCTACCCGCAGTCCTCCCCACTGGATCCCCATGTCTCGTCCGCGGCTCCTGTGTCTTGCACGGTGCAGGTGTCCGTTTCAGATGGCCGATCAACGTTGTTGGAGTGGTTTGTACTAACTCTGGATTCTGCCGAGGAATTTTTTTTTTTTCTTCTTTCCAGCCCCGGTAAGAGAGGGCTTAAGGAGGGGGGTACTGTCATATCCACCATGTCTGTCATGTCTGTTTTGTCTCAAGAACTCCTGGAGCGATGTGCATGCGCATATCTAGTCTGCTATGCTGCTTGTTCCCTAGAGCAGTGTGCACACTCACCTCATGTTTGCTGAGCTACAAGATGCCTGCGTTTCTGCTTTGCCTTCTGTGATCTTCTCGTCATGTCTAAAACCTTGATCATGTGACGTTTCCTAGGATCCTGCACTGTCTGGTTCTGCAATCATCTCGTCATGTCTGAAACTCTGATCATGTGACCTTTCCTCAGATCCTGCACTGTCTGGTTCTGCAATCATCTCGTCATGTCTGAAACCTTGATCATGTGACGTTTCCTAAGATCCTGCACTGTCTGGTTCTGTGGTCCTCTCGTCATGTCTGGAACTCTGATCATGTGACTACGCTCTGTTATCCTGTGGATCTGAACCCGGAAGTGCTTCCCTGGTCCTGACCTGGAAGACGAGGTGCTATGCCCTATATCAGGCCGCCCCTTCCTATGCTCAGGGCCTGATTATTGTGTTGCTTCCCTGCACGGCTCTTGGTCTATGGGGTTGCTCCCTCTATTCTGTGCCCTTGCACTTTGCTCTGTAGTGCTCTGCATGCGCAGGAGTCTGCCTCGCCTGACCCTGGCGTGCCTCTCTGCACGCGCAGGACTCTGCCTCACCTGACCCCGGCGTGCCTCTTTGCACACGTAGGACTCTGATTTGCTACCGTGTGCCTTGGCGTGTGTCTACACACGCACTCTGTCTTACCGTGTGCCTTGGCGTGTCTCTACACACGCACTCTGTCTTACCTTGTGCCTTGGCATGTCTCTACACACGCACCCTGTCTCGTTTTGTGAACCCTGGCGTGTCCCCTACACACGCACCTAGCCTTGGACCTTGGCGTGTTCCCTAACACGCACCATGCCTGGATATCTGACGTGCCTCCTTGCCTGAACCCTGGTTTGCCTGCCGGATGCCCGGAACCAGATGACTGTGGCCTGATGTCCGGAGCTGATGTCCCCAGCCTGATGCCTGGACCCTGTCGGTCATTGCCAGTAGTCCGGAGTCCGATGCCATCGCACCCCGTCTTGGATCCTGGCGTGTCCTAGCATGCATCCCTTCTAGCAACTCTTGTGTGATCCCTATCACGTATCCTGTCCTGGACCCTGGTATGTTTTCGTGCACGTGTTATGCCTGGAACATTTGGCGTGCCCTTGCACGCATCCCGCCGTGTTTCACTGTTTGTGCCCTGCACCTGATTCCCCGTTATGCTTTGCACCTGAATAAAGTGTGAATCCACGTTTGAGGAAGAAACTGTGTGACTTCGCTTTATGTTTGGTATCCTGTCCGTCCTGTTGTCAGACACTCAATAGTGTCTCCTTGAGCCGGCCGTCTGGTCCAGCTGCCGTGGTGGCTCACCCCCTTGGTCTTGCCCCTGACACTCCCTGTACAGGGGGTGGGTTCTCACTAGGTCAGCTCGTCCTAGGTGGGTGGGTGCCATGGCCCAGAGGGTCCACTCTAAAAAGGAAAATGGGCTCAGCAGAAGCTGAGTCCGTCACAGTAACATTAACAATGGTGGGCCCTGCAATAGGGAAGTGGAGACCTCCTGAACTGCCATGAGCCAGTGTCCCTGCACTCCTAACGTTCCCTGTGCCGGTTCCGCACCGGGCGACGCACAGGAACCTAAAAACCCTAGCTCGCCTTGAACCTAAACCCTCACTAGGGAATTGGTCGGTGCGGAAACCAATCCCACCACTGCACTAAACACACATGAGGGAAAATGACAATACACGGGAAACACCACTTAGCTTTGCTCTGTTCCGTACGCTCCTAGCAACAGAGCCCACCACCTGTGTGCATCTTCACCCGGATCCATCACCATAACTGGATCCTTCACCATAGTGCAGCCTTGGAGCAGAGTCCACCACCAATTGCAGAAGTCCAGTAACAGAGTCCCAAAGATGAGTTCAGCTCTTGCCCAAAAAGTCAAGCATGCTTGAGTCCAGCTCTCAGCAACCAAGTCCTGCATGCTGAGGCAACTCTCCATAGTCGCCACTCCACCAAGCCATGCAAGCACTTCCTGCCGACACCATAAACTGTGACTCCACCACGCCATGCCAGCCCTTCTTGCAGACCACATAGCTGCCACTCGTCCCCTCTGGCTGGGCTGCGCAAGACTCATGTTCAGCTCCTTCCTCATCCAGGCTTGCATCCCAAAATGACGAACACACAATATCACCAACAGTGATTGAACACACCTGGCTCTCTTTTATAGAGCCTAACACCTGATTTATAAATACGTGCACTAAACCAAAGAAACTAAAGTGCACTACCATTCACCACCACTGGGGCAACGAACAACACCACGTGTAATAATTCTAATGGCCACCGGGGGCAATCACATCACTTTGGCACCTAGCCAAAGGAAAAAAGTTCACTTATCCATTTAATCTGTCAGATCCACCTTGGATCATGACACATCCATGGCGTCCTTCTGCTTCCGATTTATTTCATTTTTCTGCTCCTCAAAACTGAATGAACAAATAGAATGTTTGTTGGCATCGGCTTATTCAGGATACTCCCCAAGAGTTTGACAACAGAGCTTCTTTATTCAAGAACAATCAGCAACTATATGATAAGCTTAAAAAATCAATCATTTGTGTGTCTATCTGTGCAGCATCTACAGCAGGCTGATTCTCTCATACACAGACACAGGAAGAACAGGAAATACAGTCACATGCTCTCCCTGTTTGAGCAACAGCACACAAATCTAGCAACTAAACACTTAGACAGGAATGGAGTTTGTGCACCAAACTGTTGAGAATTCCCTTGCTCGAAGTTCTGAGCCAAAGCTCCCTCTGCTCCCTCTGGTGGTTACTGAGAGTAGTGGAGCTTGCCAGGTGGATGGAAGTTCCCCACCTGACAACTATAATTGGGAACCTGGGATTACTGGCTGGGAGCATATAATTGAGCTGGCTGCGCTTGGAGGTTGCTGCTGATTTCCTCTGTGTGCATCTAGAGTTCTTTTGCCCCCTGTCTGATCTGCATGGTTCAGCTTAGTGATTATTTTGCTAATCCTTTGCATCTAATCTGGTTGTGTCTTTTTTTGCTTTCCGTTTTGCTACTAGGGTTCAGCGTGCTCCCTGCTGCTTTTTTGCTTTGCTGCCAGTTTATACCAGAGTGCTGATCTAGCGGGGGTGAGGTCATGTGACCTCAGCTTTTTTGTATATCAGAAGTGTTGGTCTTTTTCAGGGTTGTGCGTGATTGCAGACAGTATCTTTTCTGTCCTGTCCTGTCTAGACAGCTTGGGCCCCATCGTTTGCTTAGTCTGTTCTCTGCCTGTGTTTGTGTCTCATCTTGTCTCACCGACAATATATGTTTGGGGGCTGTCTATTCCTTTGGGGATCTGCTCCGGGGCAGTTTAGATTTCATCTTTCTGCCTTTAGGCTTAGTTAGTCCTCCGGCTGTGACGAAGGGTCCAGGGCATCATAGGAACGCTCCACGGCTACTGCTAGTTGTGTGGATAGGATCAGGGGTCTGCAATCCGCTTAGTTACCAACCTCTCTGGTCTTCTGGTGGCTTAGTCTGTTCCTGCCATATTCCTCGGTGACCCATTCATAACCGAATCACCAGCCCAACCGCAGACTCTAGAGTACTCAAAAGAAGGAAATAATTGTTAAAAAAAAAAAAAGTGTCAGAATTTTTTTATATTTTTTTTTTCTCTGGGGCTGTAGAAGGGTTTTTTCTTTAATGGAGACTAAGCAATTGTCCGATCGTGTTGAGCAGCTCGCTGCTGAAGTGTGGGCAATTTCTGTCTATCTCGCTCAATCATCTGCTGTAGAACCAAAGATCCCTACTCCTGATGTGTTTTCGGGGGATAGGTCAAAATTTTTGAATTCCAAGAATAACTGTAAACTATTTCTTGCTTTGAAGCCTGATTCATCGGGGAGCTCGGTGCAGCAGGTTAAAATTGTCATCTCCCTGCTGCGCGGCGATCCCCAGGATTGGGCTTTTTCACTGACAGCTGGAGATCCTATTCTGGCTAATGTAGATGCATTTTTTCAGGCCCTGGGGTTGTTGTATGATGAACCTAATGCTATTGATCAAGCTGAGAAAACCTTATTGGCATTCATTGAACCAGGGTCAGGATGCTGCGGAGTTATATTGCCAGAAGTTCTGAAAGTGGGCAGTCCTTATTAATGGAATGATGATGCCCTAGCAGCTCTCTTTCGGAAAGGTCTGGCAGAAACTGTAAAAGATGTTATGGTGGGATTTCCTGTCCCCTCTGGTCTTAACGACTCCATGTCATTAGCCATTCAAATTGATCGACGTTTACGTGAACGTAAAGGTACGCAAGAGGCGGTGCTGCCTTTTGAACAAACTTCTTAACCCATGCAATGTGATAGGGTTTTGTCTAGAGCGCAACGTCAAGAGTTCAGAAGGCGTAATAAGTTATGCTTCTTTTGTGGGGTCGCCTCTCATGTTATTTATGTCTGCCCTAAGCGAGAAAAACGTTTTGCTCACCAATTTGCGGTGGGCAGTGTACAGCCTAAGTTCCTGTTGGCAGTTACCTTGTCTACTTTTTCTGCTAAGGCCGTTGATTCAGGAGCAGCTTTGAATCTGATGGATCTTGACTTTGCCAAGCGTTGGGGTTTCCCCATGGTGCCCCTGAGAACCCCTATTCCCTTGAGGGGGATTGATGCTACCCCTTTGGCGGAGAATAAACCCCAGTTTTGGACCCAGGTGGTAATGCGGGTCGCCCCAGACCATCAAGAGAATTGTAAATTTTTGGTGTTGCACAATTTACATGATACTATTGTACTGGGTTTTCCTTGGTTACAAACCCATAATTCTATTTTAGATTGGAAATCTCTGTCTGTGGTGAGTTGGGGTTGTCAGTGTGTTCTTAGTGACACTCCTGTTTTCTCCTCTCCACCTCTCCCCAGTCTCAAGACATTCCAGACTAATTAGCTGATTTTTCTGATGTGTTTAGTGAGAGTAAGTCTGCGTCTTTGCCTCCTCATAGGAGTTATGACTGCGCAATTGAGTTATTGCCGGGTTGTAAATTTCCCAAAGGTCGACTTTTCAATTTATCTGTACCTGAACATGATGCTATGCGATCTTATATCAAGGAATCATTGGAGAAATGTTATATCAGACCATCCTCGTCGCCTTTGGGTGCTGGTTTTTTCTTTGTGGCCAAAAAAGATGGCTCATTAAGGCCATGTATTGACTATCGTTCCCTTAACAAAATCACTGTTAAATATCAGTACCCGTTACCCCTGATTTCTGATTTGTTTTCCAGAGTTAAAAGTGCTTGTTGGTTTACCAAACTTGACCTCAGGGGAGCGTATAATCTTATTCGCATCAAGCACGGGGATGAATGGAAGACGGCGTTTATTACTCCGGAGGGACATTTTGAGTACCTGGTCATGCCTTTTGGGCTCATTTGGGCCTTTCTCTTCTCTACTGTATGAATCTTTTATGAACGATATTTTCCGGGACCTTGTGGATAAGTTTTTGATTATTTATCTGGATGATATTTTGATTTTTTTCCAGTGATTGGGATTCTCATGTGGAACATGTCCGGACTGTGTTCCGGATTTTGAGGGAAAATACTCTGTATGTTAAGGGATCGAAATGTCTTTTTGGTGTACAGAGGATTTTGTTTTTGGGTTTCATTTTGTCCCCGTCTGCTATTGAAATGGACCCAACCAAGGTACAAGCCATTTATGATTGAGTTAAGCCCACTTCTCTGAAGGCTCTTCAGCAGTTTTTGGGTTTTGCTAATTTCGACCGTAAATTTTTTAGTAATTTTTCTGGTATTGTTAAACATCTGACGGATATGACCAAAAAGGGCGCTGATGTGGTGAATTGGTCTCCATAGGCAGTCGCGGCATTTCAGGAGCTTAAGCAGAGATAATCCTCTGCTCCGGTTCTACGGCAACCTGATGTTTCACTCCCATTTCAGGTGGAAATAGATGCTTCTGAGATTGGAGCGGGAGTCGTTTTGTTTCAAAGAGATCCGGTAGCTTCTTAGATGAATCCCCGTGCCTTCTTTTCTTGGAAATTTTCTAAAATCTGAACGTAACTATGACGTGGGGAATCGGGAATTATTGGCCATGAAGTGGGCATTTGAAGAGTGGAGACATTGGTTGGAGGGAGCTAGACATCAAGTTGTGGTCCTCACCGATCACAAGAATTTGATTTATCTTAAATCAGCCAAGCGCTTGAATCCTAGACAGGCTAGGTGGGCCTTGTTTTTCACGTGTTTTAATTTTGTGGTCTCCTTTCTTCCGGGCACTAAGAATGTTAAGGCCGACGCCCTTTCTAGGAGTTCCTTTGCGGATTCTCTTGACGTGACCAAGAATATGACCATTCTAAATGAGGGTGTAGTTCTTTCCGCCATCTCTCCTGATTTGAGATGTTCCCTGGAGGAATTTCAGGAGGATAAACCTGAACGATGCCCTATGGGAAAATTGTATGTCCCTGACGAGTGGAGGAAAAGAATAATGTCTGAAATTCATTGCTCCGCGTTGGCTGGTCATTCAGGTATCTTTGGTACCAGAGATTTGGTGAGTCTGTCTTTTTGGTGGCCTGCCTTATCTCGTGATGTCAGGAATTTTGTGCAGTCCTGTGGGACTTGTTCTCGGTCTAAGCCCTGTTCTCGGGCTAGTGGTTTGTTGATGCCTCTGCCGGTGCCCAGGAGGCCATGGACCCATATCTCAATGGATTTCAGAGAATGACTGTTATCTGGGTGATCTGTGATAGATTTTCTAAGATGGTCCATCTTGTACCACTCCCAAAGTTGCCATCTTCTTCCGAGTTGGTGCCCTTATTTTTACAACAGGTGATTCGTTTGCATGGGATTCCTGAGAACATTGTGTCGGACAGAGGGGTCCAGTTTGTTTCCAGATTTTGGAGGGCTTTTTGCTCCAAATTGGGAATTCAGTTGTCTTTCTCCTCTGCATTTCATCCTCAGACCAATGGGCAGACTGAGAGAACAAACCAGACGTTGGAGTCCTATTTGAGATGTTTCATATCTGCTGAGCAGGATGATTGGGTCTCACTTTTGCCCTTGGCCGAATTCGCGCTAAACAATAGGGCTAGCTCTGCCACTTTGATGTCTCCTTTCTTTTGTAACTTTGGGTTTCATCCTCGATTTTCTTAGGGGCAGGTAGAAGTTTCTGCCTGCCCAGGTGTGGATTCTGTGGTAGAGAGAATGCAGCAGATTTGGGACCAAGCAGTGGATAAGTTGTCCCACTCTCAGGGAAAGGCCCAACGGTTTTCCAACTGGCACAGGACCATTGGTCCCCAGTTTAAAGTGGTTGGTTTGGTTGTCCTCAAAAAATATTCCCATGAAGGTTGCATCTCCAAAATTCAAGCCAAGGTTTATTGGACCTTATAAGATTTGAAATCCTTAACCCCGTTTCTTTCCGTTTGGCTCTTCCATTTACGTTTAAGATTCATAACGTCTTTCATAAATCTTTGTTGAAAAGGTTTGTGGAGCCAGTCGTTCCCATGGCAGCGCCCCCTGACCCTGTACTGGTTAAGGGTAATTTGGAGTATGAGGTAGAGAAGATATTGTATTCTCATCTGGCTAGACGGAGACTCCAGTACTTGATCAAGTGGAAGGGTTATGGCCAGAAGGATAATTCTTGAGTTTCTGCTTCTGACATTCATGCCAAGAGATTGATTTGTGCCTTTCACCAGGCCCATCCTGATCGGCCTGGTGGAGAGGATGAGGGTTCGGTAGCCCCTCCTCAAGGGGGGGTACTGTTGTGAATTCCCTTGCTCGAAGTTCTGAGCTGAAGCTCCCTCTGCTGGTTACTGAAAGTAGTGGAGCTTGCCAGGTGGATGGAAGTTCCCCACCTGACAACAATAAATGGGAACCTGGGATTACTGGCTGGGAGCATTTAATTGAGCTGGCTGCTCTTGGAGGTTGCTGGTGATTTCCTCTGTGTGCATCTGGAGTTCTTTTGTCCCCTGCCTAATCTGCATGGTTCAGCTAAGTGATTCTTTTGCTAATCCTTTGCATCTAATCTGGTTGTGTCTTTTTTTTGCTTTCTGTTTTGCTGCTAGGGTTCAGCGTGCTCCCTGCTGGGGGCAGCGCTGGGCCCTGCTTTATATGTTGCAGCTTGTTCAGTCCCCTGATATGTTAGTATCTTTTTTGCTTTGCTGCCAGTTTATACCAGAGTGCTGATCTAGCGAGGGTGAGGTCATGTGACCTCAGCTTTTTTGTATATCAGAAGTGTTGGTCTTTTTCAGGGTTGTGCGTGATTGCAGACAGTATCTTTTCTGTCCTGTCCTGTCTAGACAGCTTGGGCCCCATCGTTTGCTCAGTCTGTTCTCTGCCTGTGTTTGTGTCTCATCTTGTCTCACTGACAATATATGTTTGGAGGCTGTCTATTCCTTTGGGGGATCTGCTTCGGGGCAGTTTAGATTTCATCTTTCTGTCTTTAGGCTTAAAGTTAGTCCTCCGGCTGTGACGAAGCATCTAGGGCATCATAGGAACGCTCCACGGCTACTGCTAGTTGTGTGGATAGGATCAGGGGTCTGCAATCCGCTTAGTTACCAACCTCTCTGGTCTTCTGGTGGCTTAGCCTGTTCTTGCCTTCATCCTCAGTGACCCATTCATAACACCAAACATATTCCATCAATGTCAAATCAGAAATTAGCCCATTTTTCAAGACCTGGAGCAAGAAATGGCTGTTGGCTCTTGCCCTGATAGATTTATTAGTATAAAATATAGACTTTTATTATTGATATTTAAATTGTAGAAATAAACTTAATTTTTTTAAGAAAAAAACAGTAATTTTGGATCATACACTTACACATCAAAAAGAAAAAGTAGACAAGTTTTCTTTAAAGCACTATTTCACGAGTCAATAGAACTATAAGGGCATCTGTATGATGGCATCAAAGGGTTAAAAGAACAGGAGAGCCAAATGACCACAGTTCAGCCTCCCTACACTTTCACCATAGCTACGCCACCTCTCCTAATTTCATGCATCCATTTGATCTATGGTTTAATTTGATTACTCGTTCTTGTCGCACATTTTGGAATGTCCGATTCACGTTCTATTTTTATTGTATTCCCTGTAAATTTGGATAATCCGAAACATTCTTGGCCCCTGACTCATAGCAGATCTGTGTTACAGTGTTGCTTAACTGAACAGCACATTGAACAGTACATAGAAAAACCAACAGAAGAAAGGAGTAACAAACGAGTAGTAAGAAACAGCAGCAAAGTCTGGCAGGGGGTAAGTGAATTTGATTCCTGTCGTTGCAGCGCTGTTTTGTACATTTGTCATGGATGGATTGCAAATTGTTAATAGATCTTCAAGTTTGCAAGCCTTAACTATCTTGATGCTTTACGGGTTATATTACTTTAGTAATATGATGATTATGTCCTTAAAGGAGTTGTCCAGGCTTGAGAACCCATTTAATCCTTGTGGTGCTGGCGTGTAAGGAGATGAACATTCTGCCCACGTTCGTCCTTGAAGAACATGGCCCAGTGTGTGTCTGAAGCAGACCTAAGATTTGGACAGTAAGCAGTGCTGCGTGATGTGGGTGTCCTGAAGTGAGGAGGGAACAAGACAGTAGTTAGCGTAAAGAGGAAAGAAAAACTGACAGAAGAACAGAGTGGTCAACTGGAGACGGGTCCTGTGAGAGGACGCCTAGCAGTACTGCCCCGAGTTTATAGCTCAGAAAGATAATGGGCCAAGATGGGACAGTGAACGTGAGACAGAGAGTGTCCCTGGCGGGAGTTCCAAGGCGTTAGTAGTAGAGATGCTAAGGACCTGCCATATTGGCAACATAGTTCATTTGATGGGAAAGAAGACTTGGAAACGCAGGGTCAGAATAGGATACTTGCTAACTGAACTGTAGTACTGAGCTGGGTTGTGGTGAAGGAAAGTGAAACAGTGGAGACAGAGAACAAACGAGTAACGAGAAAGGGATTGAGACTGTGTGGGAAAATGCTTTGTTTTGTGAAGGAAATGTTCATCACATTGTGTACACTCTACTTACTGTACGTCAGGGGTGAGGAATCTTTTTTTTCTGCCAAGGGCCATTTGGATATTTATACCATCCTTTGGGGGCCGTACAGACTCCACCCACAAAGTACACCCTGACTCTGGTACTGGTGTCAGGACATAATCTTTCATTGCATGAGCTGGTGGTAATCAAGATACAACTCCCTGCCAAAACACTGCGGTCATTGAGAATCTGCCCGGGGGCCAGATAAAAGGTCATTGAGGGCTGTAAATGGCCCAGGGGCCTGAGGTTCCCCACTCCTGCTGTACATAATACTAACGAAGTTATCATTGATTAAAAAGTTTATCTTCGACTGGTGGTCTCCCTCATTGAATTCCTCAACATCTGGTCCTGGTCAACCAAAGTCATCGGTAACATGCAGCCTGCAAAGACATAGCACTCCCATAGCTCATGTTCACACACCCAGCTAGGGCCTCCACCTACATGTAATGTGCTGAGAGGTAATAGACGAGAACCTCGTCCACTGCTACAGCCTTGTGCCACATTACAAGTGCAGACAAGAAAGCTGTTCCACCATCACCAGCAGGCCTCAGTTGTAATTAATAGCTGACATCATATTGTAAAGGAAATAAGTATGTAAAAGGGATTGTCCTAGTCTAGGTGGTAGCTCATACGTCCGGAAGGCGTTAAGACCCCAGGTGATGATGTTGAGGCATTTTTTGACTGTATACGAAAGGGTAGCAGAGTGAGATAAGCTGCCGCTTATCTGGTGAAACCTAAGAGGCTAATTATAATCTGGCCTTACAGGATGCACAGGAGTATGCCAAATTAAAAACAGATACTGGCATTCTCAGAAGTGACTATGTCTGTTGGGACCCAAAGGATCCACCACTGATCGTATTGCTGTGACAATTGTTCGACTTACTACATCTGGAACAGAAGTAGTTGCAGGCGGAGTCCCCCACCCCAGTCCAGATGGTCAAGTGAGTTATGGACAGATTCATCTACTCCTTTCCTAGGCCAGTGCAGACCTGGGTTACCCAGGGAGACCCCTGGAATGCGGACGACCTGATTGACCTAGTGGAAAGGTGTCAGGTGGTTCTACTGAAATTTGTCTGTGTTGCATCCACATACTGGGTTACCCAGAAGGAGCTTGACTCTCAAAATAAGGGTAATAGAGGGGTTGCCAATTCCGCTGGAAAGGATTTAATTTTTTGGACATGTCACGGTCCTGGGCATGTAGCCATTTGTTGTACCTCCGACGCATGATCACATCAGATACGGGCTGTTGCATTTTATACTGCTATGGGGCTGCTGCATTTTATACTGCTATGGGGCTGCTGCATTTTATACTGCTATGGGGCTACTGCATTTTATACTGCTATGGGGCTGCTGCATTTTATACTCCTATGGGGCTGCTGCATTTTATACTCCTATGGGGCTGCTGCATTTTATACTCCTATGGGGCTGCTGCATTTTATACTCCTATGGGGCTGCTGCATTTTATACTCCTGTGGGGCTGCTGCATTGTACTATATATGACTATGGGGTGCCTAATACTTTATAGGAGGACTATGACTTGCATTGTACTACTATGAAGTACTATGTGGTGCATTATACTTGATCGAGGACTATTGTAACAAATGAAAATGGAGGCACAGCTGGTGAAGTGGACATTCGTTTATTGAAATTTTCATGGAACCACACGACCACTACCCGGGGGGGTGCCAAAGGGGCCTGACTAAGCAAGCCCCGGACTCCCGTAGTAACACCCCTCAAACAGGGCAAGAATGGAAAGTTTGGGAGACCCAAGGTGCTACCTCCAGTTAGACCCTGGGAATGTGGAAGCTGACTCAACCAGACTGGCGGGCAGGTAGGTACTGCAAGTAGCAGAGAACTGCAGGAGACAGGCGGGTAGCAGACCACAGCTGACACAGAGAGAAGCAGGTGGTGCTGGCGTAGTGCCGAAAGGCATGGGAAGGCTTGGAGGGTACACTGAGGAGACAAACCAGTATTAGCGAGGTGCAAACAGAGCATAACACGCAGGCTTACGGAACCTGAGAGCTAGCAGTAGGAAACACTTGTTGCTCAGGCACCTCCCTAAGGACAGAGGTGCCTGAAATAGTACGAGACACACAGCCATTGGCTGAGAACTATTTTGAAAATGGTGCGCTGTCCCTTCAAGAGAACTAGAGTGCCCCCGTGTGCCCTTAGTGGTGTGCCTGGAGACCTGCCGGTCGTGCGCAGCAGCCGGAGCAGGCAGGGCGGAAGCCCCAGGAGACCAGCATCCCCCCCAAAGTGACGGCCCCAAGGCATCAGGTGAGGGTCGGGAAGTGGGCCGGAAAGCGGAACGGGACGGAGGAGCTACAGAAACCCCCCTTTATACCCACTCTTTTTCAAGCCTGCAAAAAATCTCTCCAGTAGTAGAGGGGCCTGGATATTCTCTTCGGGTTCCCACGATCTCTCCTCAGGACCGAAGCTCTTCCAAACCACCTGTAAAAGGTCTTTACCCTTACCCTTTTCGTGGACGAAATATTCTCTACCTCATAGACATCCTCCTCGCTGACGGGATCAGTAGTGGTCCTTAAAAAAAGAGCTCAAGATAACTGGTTTGAGGAGGGAAACGTGAAAAGAGTTAGGCACACGTAAAGAAGCAGGCAATTTTAGCTTATAATAGACAGCATTAATTTGTTTTAGACCTGAAAGGGGCCGATGAAGCGAGGACCCAATTTATAGGAAGGCATCTTCAGGTGGATGTACTTAGAGGAGAGCCACACTTTATCCCCAGGCTGAAAGGTCGGAGCACCAGGCGCCTCTTATCGGCATGCCTCTTCATGCACTGTGACGCTCTCTCTAAAGCGGTCTTGGTGTCTCTCCACACTTTAGAAAAATTCTCCGTAAAGGTGTCAGCGGCTGGAATGCCCGAAGACCCATAGATAGGAAGCGGAATGCCGAGTTGGAGTCCAAACACAATCTGGAAAGGAGATTCAGTACAAGACTCACTTACGTGGTTGTTATAGGAGGACTCCCCCCACGGTAGTAACTTGACCCAGTCATTGTGATGCACGTTGATGAAGTAACGCAGGAACCGAGACACAATTTGATTGATCCTCTCCACTTGACCATTAGACTGAGGATGATAAGCAGAAGAGAAATCCAACTCCACCTTGATAATTTTACAGATCGCCCTACAAAGTTTTAAAGTGAACTGGACACCCCTGTTGGAGACATTGTAAAGAGGAAACTCATGGAGGCGAAAAATATGCTGACTGAAGTAGTCGACAAGCTCTGGAGCAGCTGGAAGACCTGACAGAGGGGTGAAGTGAGCCATCTTAGAAAAACGGTCCACCACAACCCATGTAACGGAGCAGCTAGAAGAGATGGGAACATCCGTAATAAAGTCCATAGCCATGTGCTGCCAGGGAACTGAAGGAATGGGAAGCAGCAAAAGATGTCGGGAAGGAAGATGCTTCGCAGTTTTGTTTCGGATACAAATCGAGACATATTCCAAGAAGTCCTTACGCATGGTAGGCCACCAATAATAGCAGGAAATGTCTTCCTTTGCCCGACGTGACCGGACAACTTAGAAGAGTGACCCCACTGAAGAACTCGTCTCTTGTCCGAGTTACCTACCAATGTCTTACGGGAGGAATCTGAAACAGATTGACTGAGGTCACTGTCACCATTCGGGTGGACTCGATAATATGTTGAGTGTCATGATCCCAGTGCAGGTTTTTGAGCTGCACGTCAGGGGTTAATGTCTGGAGCTCAGTGCAGGTTTTGACCTGCACACCTGGGGTTAATGATTGTGGCCTCTTTCTGATTCTTAAAGAGCTTCTTAAACCCCTGGGAAGCTCCAATCCCTGCCAGTTATACTTTTGCCTTTGGCCGAGTGTGCTGACCTCTGTGTGCCTGTTTGTTGTTATAGCTTGTTTATATGTTTCTGACCCGGTTCTGTTTCCCGTTGTGAGTTTGCCTGTTGATTCTGTACTGCGCTATCCTCTCTGTGTATGACTCATTGCCTGTGATCCGACTACTCTCTGCTCGACCCTCTTGTACCTTGCAGCTATCTCTGTGTATGACTCATTGGCTACGTCCTGACTATCCTCCCTGTCTATGCCCCTTGGTAACTTTGTCTCGCAGTTACCCTGCTAGGAGTTCTCTTGCAGCTCCTAGCTCTCTGGAGTTTAGGCCACGCCCCTAGCAGTCACCTGCTTCAGGTCCTGCGGTTCTGAAGTATGCATCTACTCGGCTGCTGCCCGCTCCACAGAGATCTTTGAGCACAGTTCGCTTTACTCAGGACACGCTCACTGGCTCAGCGTGCACGTTCAGTGCGGTGTTCCTGATATTATAACTGGCCTGCTATTTTTTTTTTCTCTCCTCACTTCTGCAGCATGGACCCAATGTGTGCTTTATCTGTGCAGGTGAAATGCTTGACTCAGTCACTGCAGAAGCTTAGTTTGGAACACCAAGCTCTGGCCCAGTCCCAACGGCGGGATGAGGACTCAGTTCAGGGGGTACTTTCCGCAGGCTTCCAGCAGGTGGGGAATAGAGATGTCATTTTAGTCCCACCCGAATCCCCGGTTAAATTGCCAGATACGTTTTCTGGTAACAAAGATGATTTCAGAGCATTTAAGGAGGGCTGTAAGCTCTTTTTCTCTTTGAGACCCTGCTGCTCAGGGGATGAGAAACAGAGGGTGGGGGTGGTTATATCCCTGCTTAGGGGGTCCCCACAAGCCTGGGCATTTTTGCTTTCCTCTTCTGCCCCTGAGAGAATGTCTGTGGATGCGTTTTTTGAAGCCTTAGGGCTTATTTATGATGAGCCGGATAGAGTGTGTTTGGCTGAGGACAAGGTGATGAGTGTCTGTCAGGGGGAGCACTCGGCCGAATGGTTCTGTACTGAATTCAGACGTTGGGCAGCCGAGATTTCCTGGAGTGATGCCGCCCTTCGGGGGCTGTTCCGTAGAGGCCTGTGTGAACGTCTGAAGGACGGGTCTCCTCTGCCTGACTCCCTGGAGGATGCCATGACCCAAACGGTTCGCATGGTTTGCAGACTGCGGGCTAGAGGCGTTATGCAACGGGAAGCACCTTTATTCTTCAGTGGAGATGAGACCCGGACTCTTCCTGTGGCTATGGAGGTGAGCACTGTCTCCTGTGAGGAAAAGGAAAGAAGACGTCGCCGGGAGAAGCAGTTGTGCTTCTATTGTGGGGAATCTGGACACTGGAAGAAGGACTGCCCCTCCTGTCCGTCATCCTCCAAGATGGTGGGAAACGACTAGGTCTGTGTATTAGTCGAGGAGGCTACCCAGACCTTCAGGTTGAATTTTCCTCACGTGCAAAAATAGTGCTGCAGGTGGAACTGGAACTTGGTAATGGTCCTGTTCAGACTACTGCTTTTGTTGACTGTGGTTCTGCTGTGAACCTGATTGATACCAAAGTTATGACTCTTAATAAGATAGGGACAGTCAGGCTTCAGGATCCTGTTAAACTTGTGGCAATTGACTCGTCTCCTCTTACCCAGGACGGTATCTGTTGCAGGTCTGAACTTTTTTCTCTAAAAGTGGGTTCCACTCATGTGGAAAAACTAAGTTGTCTTGTGCTAGATAACCTGCCTGCAGGACTGGTACTGGGGATGCCTTGGCTTCAATGCCATAATCCTACCATTGATTGGGTTACAGGGGAGATCACTCAGGGGGGAGGTAAGGATAAATGTGGTAACCCGGGACATCTTCTTAACCCTGTTAAATCCGTATCTGTCCTCTGTCGGTCTGGAAGGTATTCCGGAGTACCTGAAAGATTTTGAAGACGTTTTTTCCCGAAAGTGAGGCTGAGGCGCTGCCACCACATAGACCCTACGATTGCTCCATTGAGTTAGTACCTGGAGCCAAGTTACCTAAGGCTCGATTGTTCAATTTGTCTGGGCCTGAGCGCCAAGCCATGAAGGAGTACATAGCTGAGAGTCTCCGCAAAGGGCATATCAGGCCTTCTGTGTCACCTGTGGCAGCAGGATTCTTCTTTGTGAAGAAGAAAGATGGTGGTTTGCGGCCGTGCCTCGACTTTCCGGAACTGAACAAGATAACGGTTAGGAAAACTTACCCGCTTCTCCTCATCCCAGACGTATGTAACCAGTTAGCTGGGGCCCAATGGTTCTCCAAGTTAGATCTGCGGGGGGCCTACAATCTGATAAGGGTTTGGGAAGGGGACGAGTGGGAAACTGCATTCCTCACATCAGAAGGACTCTTTGAAAAAATGGTAATGCCGTTTGGGTTAACTAATGCACCCGCTATTTTCCAGAATTTCATCAATGTTGTGTTTTCTGACCTGATAGGCCGTTTTGTTATTATTTATTTGGATGACATTTTGGTGTATTGCCCGGACAGCCAATCTCACTTGCAACATCTACAGACAGTTCTCCAGAGACTCAGGGAGAACCAATTGTTCGCTAAATTGGAAAAATGTTCGTTTTTTGTACAGGAACTGTCTTTTTTGGGGTTGTGTCCTGTGAGGGGTTTCGTATGGATCCTAAGAAGGGGCTGGCGATCGCTGACTGGGTTCAGCCTCGAGATCTCAAGGGGCTCCAGCGCTTCTTAGGATTTGCGAACTATTATCGAAGATTCATTAAAGGTTTCTCGCAAGTGGTTAAACCACTCACGAATCTTACCCAGAAGGGGGCTGATGTAAAAAATTGGTCTGTACTCGCTAAGGAGTCCTTCTCAGCGATTAAGAAATGTTTCATGTCTGCCCCGGTGTTGGTACAACCAGACCCGTCCAAACCATTCATTGTGGAGGTGGATGCTTCTGAAGTGGGGGTGGGGGCTGTGCTGTCCAAGGGTCCGGCCACCCTTACCAATCTCAAACCCTGTGCCTTCTTCTCCAAGATGTTCTCCTCAGCTGAGAAAAACTATGATGTAGGCAATAGAGAACTTCTTGCGGTCAAGCTGGCGTTTGAGGAATGGAGGCACTTTTTGGAAGGGGCAGCTCACCCTATCACGGTTGTCACGGATCACAAAAATTTGGCATACCTTGAATCTGCTAAGAGGCTTACTCCTAGACAAGCCCGTTGGTCACTTTTTTTTTCACGATTTCAATTCTCCATTACTTTTCGACCGGGGTCCGAAAATGTTAAATCGGATGCCCTGTCCAGAAGTTTTGACCCAGTATCTCCCCCTGAGCCGCCGTCCTCCATTCTTCCCTCAGGGGTGGTAGTGGCGGGGGGTCTCAAATGAGTTGGAACAAGAAATTCTAAGGGCTCCAGGCAATTGGATAAATTGTTTGTTCCAGATTCATTGCGGCCTAGACTTCTGCAGGAGTTTCATGAGTCTAGGCTGAGTGCTCATCCAGGTATCACGGCCACTAGAGAGGCAGTAGCCGGGGGTTTTTGGTGGCCTTCATTAAGGTCCGATGTCAAGGAATTTGTTTCTGCTTGTGGCGTGTGTGCCCGTTCCAAAAGCTCGCATAACCGGCCAGCTGGGGAACTCATACCTTTACCGGTTCCTGATAGGCCATGGACTCATCTTTCCATGGATTTTATTACCGACCTTCCAGAGGCAATACCGTGATCTGGGTGGTGGTGGATAGGTTTTCTAAACAGGCCCATTTCATTCCCTTGGCAGCATTACCCTCAGCAGAAACATTATCAAGGTTGTTTGTGCAGCATGTGGGCCGATTGCATGGGGTACCCCTGAATGTTGTGTCTGACAGAGGGGTGCAGTTTGTGGCCAAATTTTGGAGGGCGTTCTGTATGAAATTGGGCATCTCACTCTCCTTCTCGTCGGCATATCACCCGGAGAGTAATGGTCAGACAGAACGCACCAATCAATCCCTGGAACAAATTCTCAGGTGTCTGACCTCCGCCAGACAGGAGGATTGGTGGGATGCGTTACCGTTGGCGGAATTCGCCTTTAACAACCGGGTGAGTCAGTCCACCAACAAGTCCCCATTCCTGATTAACTATGGGTTTAATCCGCATTTTGGGGAGTTTTCACGGGTGGATTCCAGTTGCCCAGGGGTAGAGGGGGTCCGTTCAACGGTTAAAAAACCTCTGGGCTGAAGTCCAGCGTAATATCTCTCGGGCCCGTACCGACGCAAGTGTGAAAGTAGCCTAATGTGGATGCATTTTTTCAAGCCTTGTGGTTGTTGTATGATGAACCTAATGCTGTTGATCAAGCTGAGAGAACCCTGTTGGCATTAAACCAGGGTCAGGATTCTGCAGAGTTATACTGTTAAAAATTCCAAAAGTGGGCGCTCCTTACTACATGGGATGATAGTGCATTGGCAGCTCTCTTTCGGAAGGGTTTATCAGAGACCGTAAAAGATGTTATGGTGGGATTTCCTGTTCCTTCTGGTCTGGATGATTCTATGTCATTAGCCATTCAAGTTGATCGGCGTTTACGTGAACGTAAAACTACACGGAAGGCGCTGCCACCTTTTGAACAAACGTCTGAACCTATGCAATGTGATGGGGTTTTGTCTAGGGCGCAACGTCAGGAGTTTAGAAGGCGTAATAAGCTGTGTTTTTTCTGTGGAGACGCCTCTCATACTATTTCTGTCTGCCCAAAACGAGAGAAACGTTTTGCACTCACATTTGCTGTGGGCAGTATACAACCTAAGTTTCTTTTGGCAATTACTCTGATCTGCTCCTTATCCACGTTTTCCACGAAGGCTTTTGTGGATTCAGGAGCAGTGTTGAATCTGATGGATTTGGACTTTGCTAAATGTTGTGGTTTTTCTATGACGCCTCTGCGGACGCCTATTCCTTTGAGGGGTATTGATGCTACTCCTTTGGCGGAAAATAAACCTCAGTTTTGGACCCAGGTGGCAATGCGAGTTGCCCCAGACCACCAAGAAAATTGTAAATTTTTGGTGCTGCATAATTTGCATGATACTATTGTTCTGGGTTTTCCTTGGTTGCAAACTCATAATCCAGTTTTGGATTGGAAATCTGGGTCTGTGGTGAGTTGGGGTTGTCAGTGTGTTCTTAGGGATGCTCCTGTTTTCTCCACCTCTCCTCAGTCTCATGATATTCCTGATTATCTAGCCGATTTTCTGATGTATTTAGTGAGAGCAAGTCTGCGTCTTTGCCTCCTCATAGGAGTTATGACTGTGCAATTGAGTTGATGCCTGGGTGTAAATTTCCCAAGCGTCGGCTTTTCAACTTATCAGTACCCGAACATGATGCTATGCGATCCTAAATTAAGGAGTCATTGGAGAAGGGTCATATTAGACCATCCTCGTCACCTTTAGGTGCTGGGTTTTTTTTTGTGGCCAAGAAAGATGGTTCATTAAGACCGTGTATTGATTATCGTTCCCTTAACAAGATGACGGTTAAATATCAGTACCCGTTACCTCTGATGTCTGATTTATTCTCCAGAGTTAAGAGTGCCTGCTGGTTTACTAAGCTTGATCTCAGGGGGGCGTATAATCTTATTCGCATCAAGCACGGGGATGAATGGAAGACGGCGTTTAATACTCCGGAGGACATTTTGAGTACCTGGTGATGCCTTTTGGGCTCACTAATGCCCCTTCTGTCTTCCAGTCCTTTATGAATGATATTTTCCGTGACTTTGTGGATCAGTTTTTGATCATCTATCTGGATGATATTTTGATCTTTTCTAGTGATTGGGATTCTCATGTGGAACACGTCCGGACTGTGTTCCGGATTTTGAGGGAGAATTCCCTGTTTGTTAAGGGATCGAAATGCCTCTTTGGTGTACAGAGGATTTCATTTTTGGGATTTATCTTATCTCCATTTATGATTGGGTTCAGCCTACTTCTTTGAAGGCCCTCCAGAAGTTTTTGGGTTTTGCTAATTTCTATCGTAAATTTATAGGTAATTTTTCTGGTATTGTCAAACCACTGACTGATCTGACCAAGAAGGGCGCTGATGTGCTGAATTGGTCTCCTGAGGCTATCTCAGCATTTCAGGAGCTTGAGGAGAGATTTACTTCAGCTCCAGTTTTACGGCAAACTGATGTCTCACTTCAATTTCAGGTGGAGGTAGATGCTTCTGAGATTGGTGCAGGAGCTGTTTTGTCCCAAAAAGACCCTGTGACTTCTAAGATGAATCCCTGTGCCTTCTTTTCTCGAAAGTTCTCCCCATCTGAACGCAACTATGACGTGGGGAATCGGGAATTGTTGGCCATGAAGTGGGTATTTGAGGACTGGAGACATTTGGTGGAGGGAGCATCAAGTTGTGGTCCTCGCCGATCACAAGAATTTGATTTACCTGGAGTCGGCCAAACGCTTGAATCCTAGACAGGCTAGATGGGCCTTGTTTTTCACGCATTTTAATTTTGTGGTCTCTTTTCTTCCAGGCACTAAGAATGTTAAGGCAGTCGCCCTTTCTAGGAGTTTCTTTGCCGATTCTCTTAGTGTGACCGAGCCTACTACCATCCTAGGTGAGGGGGTAGTTCTTTCTGCTATTTCGAACGATTTGAGACGCGCCCTGGAGGAATTTCAGGAGGATAAACCTGATCGTTGCCCTATGGGAAAATTGTATGCTCCTGACCAGTGGAGAAAGAGAGTGATGTCTGAAATTCATTGCTTCGCATTGGCTGGTCATCCAGGTATTTTTGGTACCAGAGATTTGGTGAGTCGGTTCTTCTGGTGGCCTGCCTTATCTCGTGACGTCAGGAATTTTGTACAGTCCTGTGGGACTTGTTCTCGGTCTAAACCCTGTTCTCGTTCTAGTGGGTTGCTGATGCCCTTGCCGGTGCCCAAGAGGCCATGGACCCATATCTCAATGGATTTTATTTCTGATCTTCCTGTCTCTTAGAGAATGACTGTTATCTGGGTGATTTGTGATAGATTTTCTAAGATGGTCCATCTTGTATCACTCCCAAAGTTGCCATCTTCCGCTGAGTTAGTGCCCTTGTTTTTACAACAGGTGGTTCGGTTACATGGGATTCCTGAGAACATTGTGTCCGACAGAGGAGTCCAGTTTGTTTCCAGATTCTGGAAAGCCTTTTGTTCCAATCTGGGAATTCAGTTATCCTTCTCCTCCACGTTTCATCCCCAGACCAATGGACAGACTGAGAGAACAAACCAGACATTCAAGTCTTATTTGAGATGTTTTATATCTGCTGATCAGGATGATTGGGTCTCATTTTTGGCCTTGGCCGAATTCGCACTGAACAATACAGCTAGTTCTGCCACTTTGATGTCACCCTTTTTCTGTAATATTGGGTTTCATCCTCGATTCTCTTCAGGGCAAGTGGAATCTTCGTCCTGCTCAGGTGTGGACACTGTGGATAAGAGAATGCAGCAGATATGGGACCAAGTGGTGGATAAGTTGTCACTCTCTCAGGAAAAGGCCCAGCGATTTTCCAACCGGCATAGGACCATTGGTCCCCGGTTTAAAGTGGGTGATATGGTTTGGTTGTAGTCTAAGAATATTCCTATGAAGGTTGCATCTCCTAAATTTAAGCCAAGATTTATTGGTCCTTATAAGATTTTGGAAATTCTTAATCCTGTTTCGTTTCGATTGGCTCTTCCAGTTACGTTCAAGATCCATAACATATTTCACAAATCTCTGTTGAAGAGGTTTGTTGAGCCAGTGGTTCCTATGGCAGCACCTCCTGACCCTGTGTTGTTTGAAGGCAATGTGGAATATGAGGTAGAGAAAATATTGGATTCTCGTGTGGTTAGGAGACTCCAGTATTTGGTCAAATGGAAGGGTTATGGTCAGGAGGATAATTCTTGGGTCTCTGCCTCCGATATTCAAGCCAATAGATTGGTTCGTGCTTTTCACCGGGCCCATCCTGATCGGCCTGGTGGCATGGATGAGGGTTCGGTGACCCCTCCTCAAGGGGGGATACTGTTGTGAGTTCATTCTCTGGTTCACCAGTTGTGAGTTCTCCTTCCAGACTCCCTCTGGTGGTAACAGGAGGTAGTGAGGCTGATTTGATCGGTGGAGATCTGCCACCTGAGAACGAGGATGATGATTGGATCTCAGGAGTCTCAGATTGGATTTAAGACAGCCGACGCCCTATTCAGTTGCTGGTGATTCCTTCTGGCTTGTCAGCTCTTGGTTTTCAGCTCTGTTCCAGTCATCTAAAGCTAAGTTTTTCTGCTCATGTTCACACTTTATTTTGTTGGTCTATTCAGTTTTTTGTGTGGTCAGCCAGCCCCGGCTGGGGGCTGTGCTGAATTTCCAATCTTATTTAACAATATTTTGCCAATTTGCTTTTTGTCCCTTACTAGTTTGGTCTCTTTTTGCTCTGTCTCAGAATATTTTAGAGTGCTGATATAGTGGGAGAAGTCTAGTGACTTCAGGGTTAATTTTGCTATCAGAAGTGTTGGACATTATTTTTGTAGGTTTTTTTGCAGGTTGCAGACAGTGTCTTTCCTTTCCTTTCCTTTCCTTTCTAGTTAGTTTGGGCCCCATCGTTTGCTCAGCCTATTTTCCTGCCTGTGTTTGTGCCTTCATCTTGTTTCACCGTCAATACATGTGTGGGGGCTATCTATTCCTTTGGGGTCTGCTCTGGGGCAGTTAGTTTTCCCCTTTTCATGCTTCAGGCTTATTTAGTCCTCCGGCTGTGACAAAGCGTCTAGGAACATCGTAGGTACGCTCCACGGCTGCTGCTAGTTGTGTGGTAGGATCAGGGATCTGCAATCTGCATAGTTACCAACCTCTCTGGTTTTCTGTGACTTAGCTTGTTTTGCTTTTTTCTCCTCGGGGAACCATTCAGAACAGCTATCCTCTCTGTGTATGACTCATTGTCTGTGATCCGACTACTCTCTGCTTGCCCCTCTTGTACCTTGCAGCTATCTCTGTGTAAGACTCATTGGCTACGTCCTGACTATCCTCGCTGTCTATGCCCCTTGGTAACTTTGTCTCGCAGTTACCCTGCTAGGAGTTCTCTTACAGCTCCTAGCTCTCTGGAGTTTAGGCCACGCCCCTAGCGGTCACCTGCTTCAGGTCCTGCGGTTCTGAAGTACGCAACTACTCTGCTGCTGCCCGCTCCGCAGGGAACTTTGAGCACAGTTCGCTTTACTCAGGACACGTTCACTGGCTCAGTGAGCAAGTTCAGTGCGGTGTTCCTGACATTGAGGTTCCTCTTCCAATTCGGGAGGCAGAAAAGACCTAGAGAGCGCCGGCCTTGATGTTCTTGCTAGCAGGGCAAAAATGAAGAACAAAATTAAATTGAGCAAAGAACAGAGACCACCTGGCCTGACGAGGGTTCAGCCTTTGTGCAGACTGGAGATACGGCGAGATACTTATGGTCAGTGAAAATAACGACCTGTTGAACTGCTCCCTCGAGAAGATGACGCCACTCTTGCAGAGCCAACAAAATCAAAAGCGGGGGCAGCACAGATTTGATCTGAAGGGATCCAACCACGGCCTATACAAACAACGTAGTAGTATAAAGAAGAGAAAGGGATAGGCCACAAAAGGGGATCACCTCAGGGCATGGACTAGCTTAAAATCAATTCATTTTTATTGAACACAGATAGACAAGCACAAAACATATAAAAAACACATTAAAATAGTCACACATGTGACATATGCAGACAATGCAAGGCTTATAATAAAGCCAACTGCCTGAAGCAATTACTCCACAATATAGTAACCTAAATAGAAACCCTAGGATCATATAAACAGCATACCATTAAATACTGAGTGTATAAGGTACATTCAG
This sequence comes from Dendrobates tinctorius, assembly GCF_039654945.1. Taxonomy (NCBI): domain Eukaryota; kingdom Metazoa; phylum Chordata; class Amphibia; order Anura; family Dendrobatidae; genus Dendrobates; species Dendrobates tinctorius. The sequence continues at coordinate 29,086,453 of NW_027361747.1, read as the reverse complement.
TGCCCATACAAAAATCAGTTTGATTTCTGAATAAATATAAGCACATAGAAAATAGATTAAGGGCCCTATATGATAATACCCATAGTAATGGTTAGAGATAACTGCACAGCAGAGCACACATGGAGTGCAATCAGAATGTAAACATGTTACCAAGGATGGCTACCACCCCCATGTATAGTGCACAAAGTTTTAGAAATAGGCTTAAATGGCCAGCCTGCAAAGTATAATTAAGTCCACAGTATCAAGAACTAGGCACTATGAATAAACAATGTGGTAGAGCAGACACAGAGCACTTGAGAGTAGAATAAAAAATGGGCTAAGATAGCCACCCAGGAAAAAAGGCATAAATTAGTAATATCTACAAAGGGAACCCATGTGGAATAAAACCAGGCAGAGCTAGGACCCGATGCATGTTGCCAGCCTAAGTGGCTTTGTCAAGGGTTCTCACAGCTAGCTACCTGTGTCATTAAATAGGGTAGATGATTTATTGATAGAAGGCAGCTGTGCTCCAGCTTACCAGGGATGAATGTAAAGAAAACACCTGAAGTATCCATATGTGGTCAATGACCCATGGCAGCGGCGTGTAATGTCCGCAGGGACTGAGACATTAGACAGAGTGCGCAGGTGCCGGCATCTGCAGGACAGGAAACTCATTACGATGTATGAGGCTGTAGTACCTAGTCTCATTGCACAGGCGCCAGAGGCCAGATAAGGAGAGGCGCATCATACTAAACACAGCATTACTATGGTGACCAGTCACACTACACATGCGCCGATCACAGTGTAGTCAGCAGCGTTACTGTAGAAACCAAAGACTCTGTACTCACGCCGGTGGAAACTAAGTAGAAGGCGATTCAACGATCGGTACATAGCAGAGCTGTTGTAGCTCTAAACAGTTAAAGTACACAGGAGTGAATAGTAGCGTATGAACACACAGTGGAGCACCAAGAATGTTGATATATGTGAACAAAAAAAATATAGTTTACAAGCGCTATCCACACACTGAATCATTATTGAGCGTTATATATAATCATGTATAATATATAATCAGAAATAATTCAAAGCAATGAATGGATGATACAGAAACATTTTTGGAATTTTTTTAGGGCAACAATAAGCCAAAAAAGAAAATAGTGCAAATCACTAGCACATCGATCATAGCTGATGACACGTGGTGTACACGCAATACTTGTGCTATAGTAAATGAAAGGACACATGTCACAACCAAATGCTGTGGTATACAATACCACAGCACAGTTCACACCAGGAGGTGGCTATGCTCACCAGGCGCATACTAGTGCTGTTATGGTGCATATCATATATAATTGCTTGCAAGATAGGAGCAACAACTGCCACAGAAACAGGATACTATAATAATGCGGCGCGCATATAGTTATATTATGGTGACCAAAGAATCTGTGCTTATGCCACCAAAAGATGGAAAAAAAAAACATTTTGTCGCCGGGTGTGCGAAATTGGTATGACCCCAAACAAAAAAAATATATAAATTAGTATAGATGATGGCATATAAACACAGTGGGGCTCAATAGCTGCATGTGCAATTTTTAAAAACATTCCTACATGCTTCATCACTCCGGAAGGTACAAAGTAGTAAACAGTAAATGGTCAGAAGCACCCCCAAATCATCATTAGATAATAAATGCAGCTTGATGGCCAGTAACTCCCGATCTCCAATGGAATAATTTCTTTCAGAAGCGGAAAAAACCTTCGATAAGAAGCCACAAGTGACCATTCGCCCGGAGGAACACTTCTGGGTAAGAACCGCTCCTGCGCCTATGGAGGAGGCATCCACCTCGAGGAAGAACTGTTTATCTGCAATTGGTCAATGGAGCACGGGCGCAGAATAGACAGCTTTTGTCAGAGACAAATGCCTCCTCCTCTTCGGGAGACCAATACTTGGAGTTGGCGCCTTTTCGGGTCAGAGCAGAGATGGGGGCCACCCGAGATGAGAAATATTAAATAAATTGACGATAACCCCAGGAACCATTGTATCGCTTTAAGCCTGGTCGGGCGAGGCCATTTGAGGATAGAGGCTAACTTTTCAGGATCCATCCTCAGATCACTGGATGAGACAATGTAACCAAGGCATGGCAGAGAGGGTTGCTCGAAGACACACTTCTCAAACTTGGCGTACATCCTGTTGTTCCAGAGCCGCTGCAGAACCTGGCGGACGTCTCTTCGATATGTGGCCAAGTCTGGAGAGTAGATCAAGATGTCATCCAGGTAGACAAGAATACAGAATATCCCTAAAAATATAATTCACAAACTTTTGAAAAACAGCAGGAGCGTTGCTGAGCCCAAACGGCATAACCTGGTACTCAGTGTCCATCTTGAGTGTTGAAGGCCATCTTCCACTCGTCTCACTGGTGTATGCAAACCAGGTTGTAGGTGCCTCTGAGATCCATTTTGGTGAAAATCTTGACCCTCTGAGACGGTCAAACAACTCCGAAATATATGGCAACGGGTATCGGTTCTTTACTGTGATCTGGTTCAAACCTCTATAGTCAATACAGGGCCGTAGAGATCCATCCTTCTTCACGAAGAAGAAACCCCCGTCCACTGGAGAAGACAACTTCTAGATGAATGCTCTAGCCAAGTTCTCCTTGATGTACTCCGACATAGCTTGAGTCTCCACCTGGGATAAAGGATAGGTTCGACCCCGAGGAGGAGTCGTCCCAGGGAGCAGGTCAATGGGGCAGTCATACGGCCTGTGGGGTGGTAGTGTCTCCGCTTCCTTCTTATCGAAGTCATCAGAGAAAGACCAGTAGGAAGATGGTGTTAACCCCGCAGACTAGATGGCACCACAGGACAGCGGACTGGACGGACGGAAGGGAGACATCTGTTAAAACAGGAATCTCCCCAGCACAGAATCTCACCGGTCATCCAATTCAACACGGACTCGTGTGCTTGAAGCCAGGGTAAACCTAAGAGCAAGGAGTGAGACAAACCTTGCAATACATGAAAACAGATTCTCTCTGAGTGTATCAAACCTACCCGTAGTTCCACTGGTGAAGTCTGGTAACGAACGGGCTCGGTCAGGGCTTTGCCATCCATGGAGGTCACCTGTACAGGGTACTAGAGGCATTGGACAGGAATCCGGTAACGATCCACCATGACTTGTTGAATGAAATTCACGGCGGACCCGTAGTCCAGGTAACCTGACTCAGAAAAATTGACAGTGCCGAAGGACAGTGACACGGTAGTCGTCAGCAGAGAAGGATAGGAACAATCCTCACATAGTGAAGCCTCTCTGTTGTGAGCTCATTTTGTCGTTCACCTTTGATGTCCGATGAACTTCCTCTGTTGATGAAAGGAGGTAGTGAAACTGATTTGGATGGGAGAGACCTGTCACACCTGAACAGGTGGATTGGGATTGGACATCCGGAATCTCTGAGTGGATATAAGGCAGCCGACGCCCTGTAGGGTTGCTGGTGAGTTCTCTGCTCCGAGCTCTGGCCTCCAGTTCAGTTCCTGTCTTCTAAAGCTAAGTTTTGCTCTGTTATTGTTCCATGAGATTTTGTCTGAATTGCTTAGTTTTGTGTTCAGCCAGCCCCAGCTGGGGCTCTGCTGAATTTCCATTTTTGTCCCTGATCGGTTAAATCTCTTTTGCTCTGTCTTCAGAATATATCGTAGTGCTGATACAGGGATTTTGAAGTCTAGTGACTTCAGGGCCGTTTTTCCTATCAGACGTGTTGGGACATTTTTGGTAGGGTTTTTGCGGATTGCAGCCAGCATCTTTTCTGTCCTTTCCTATCTAGTTAGTTGGGCCCCATCGTTTGCTCTGCCTGTCTTTCTGTCTGTGTTTGTGTTTTCATCTGTTTTCACTGACAATACATGTTGGGGGCTGTCTATTGCTTTGGGGTCTGCTCTGGGGCATTTTAGATTTCCCCTTTCTTTAGGCTTATTTAGTTCTCCGGCTGTGAAGAGGCGTCTAGGACCACCGTAGGAACACTCCACGGCTACTGTTAGTTGTGAATAGGATCAGGGGTCTGCAATCCGCTAGCTACCAACCTCTCCGGTTTTCTGGACTTAGCTTGCATTTTTATTTTTTCCTCCTCCGGTGACTCATTCATAACACCTCTCCTACCGACCCTAGGCTCTGGAGTTTTCCGGCCTCTCCTGACAAAAGCGGATCAAATACTCAGAACTGCCACAGTAGAAACATCTTCCCTCCGAGCGGCGCTCCTCCTGGCAATGCTTGGCAAAGCTCACTCTGTCTAGCAGCATAAGCTCTGGGGAAAAAGCAGAGTTCTGAGAAACAACCGACCTCTGGGAGCTAGGAACCAGGCGGCAAGGTCTTTTCTTCCACTTAGCCTCCTTGGAGCGTTCTTGAAATCGGAGCTCAATCCGGGTCGCCAAGGATATCAGATCATCCCGGCCTGCCAGTTTGTCCTTGATCCTACCAGACAGACCTTCCCAGAAGGCGGCCACCAACGCCTCGTCATTCCAGGACAACTCGGAGGAAAGGGTGCAGAACCGAACAGCGTACTGGGCCACTGTGAGATCTTCGTGGCGAAGACGAAAAAGAGAAGAAGCTGTTGAAGCAGTACAGCCTGGTTCGTGAAAGGTCCTTCAGAAGGCTCTGAGGAAGGACTGGAGATCGTTGACTAGCGGATCTCCTCTCTCCCATAAAGGGTTCAGCCAGGCGAGAGCCTCTCCTGCGAGGTGAGACATCATGAAGGCTACCTTAGCCCCATCGGAATCAAACAGATGGCCCAACAGTTCAAAGTGCAGCAAGAACAGATTATTGTACCCCCGACACTGCGTAGAATCTCCGTTGAAGCGAGTGGGAGCCACCAGATGAGGTCCTTTACCAGAGACCAAGCCGGGTGTCTGGAGGCCTACAGCTGTGACGGTCACAGCCTGGACAGAGGCGGATGAGACCGTAGATGTCGCAGAGTCCACGCGAGCAGACAAGTTCTGCAGATATGTCATAATCTTCTCAGGCAGGTGACTTCCTGATATAAATCTACGTCCAGTGGTGGTTGGGAGCCAGCGGGTTCCATGGCTAATCCAACCATTAAAATGCAATAACGGGCAATCAAAAGATCGCACCTATACCAAAATGGTATCAATAAACACGACAGCTCGGCGCGCAAAACGTAAGCCCTCAACCATTACCAGATCCTGAAAAATGGAGCCGCTACGGGCCTTGGAAATTGGCAGGTTTTTTGGGGGGTTTTTTTTTAGAAATTTTAGAATTTTTTTTTCCCCAATTAAATAAAAAAGTCTCTGGTGGGTGAGAAAGCAACTTCTCTTGCTATATGCAAACATAGTCTGTATTTTGGGGGTTGTGTTTCTCCTCATTTGCATGTTACTAACCTGATTTTTATGTGCATTCCGATTATATTGTGCACTACCATTGAGATGCACAATCTTAAATTTTTTGATTTAAGGATAAAGTGTGCACTGGCCTGTGGAGATATTAACCAGTGTTTAGCCTTATTGTGATTACCGTATGTGCACTTATAACTTTGTTTATTGTGGCCATATGAAAATTATTATTTACTACATGAATAACATAATAATCAGTACCCTGGTTTAATGTAACATCCCCTGTCTTCTCACCATTTTATGTGTCTGTTTGAATTTTTTAATATTTATTCTAATAGAGGTTATTAATTTTATCTTTTGTGGCAATACTCGCCCTAGCATTTTTTTCTTCTATGGTGTATATGTAAATTACAATGCTGTATGGTCCAATATACATACCTACCAGAAGCAAAATTACAGTTCTTTGATGTTAAATAAAAAAGAACCTAGACATGTTTGGTATCTGTGAACTCGTAATGACCTGGAGAATTATAATGGCAGGTCAGTTGTAGCAAAAGCAAAACAAAAAACAATTGTGGAATTGCACTTTTATTTTAAACTGTTTTTATTAAATTAAGTAATTGCACTTTTAATTGCAACTTCACCTCACTTAGAATATTTCCCGTTTTCCAGTACACTATATGGCAAAACCAATGGTGTCACTAAAATGTACAACTCGTCCCGCAAAAAAAAACAAGTCCTCACATGGCCATATTGACAGAAAAAAAAAACCTTATGACTCTACGAAGAACTGGAGCAAAAAACAGAACACACAAAAATGGAAAAACCCAAGGTGGCGAAAGGGTTAAATTATGCTATAGGGATATTTACATTTTATAACCCTCTTTGCTTCACTAGCACTTTATAAAAATGAATATGTAATTCTTTTTCCACTCACTAGGTGGTGCTATTCTTTTAAATGAATTTACCTGCATTTCTTAGGCCTCTTTCACACATCAGGTTTTCGCCGTCAGGCGCGATCCGGCACTTTTGACAAAAACCGGATCCGGCGAAATGCAATACCGGATCCGGTTTCCCCCCCATTGACTTGCATTAGAGCCGGATCGAGCCGGATGGCCATGCGTTTCATCCGGTTTTCGCCGGATCCGGCAATGTGTCGCGATCCGGCGTCTGGAAAGAACGGCTACTGTAACGTTTTTTGTCTCCGGCGAAAAAGCCGGTCACGCCGGATCCGGCGTGACCGGCTTTTTCACACAATGAAAGCCTATGAGCGCCGCAATGCGCCGGATCCGGCGACAGCCGGATCCAGTGGCCGGATCCGTTTTTTTTGGTCTGAGCATGCTCAGTAGCTCTACCCACAAGACACATATATAAAAGCATGACAGTGGGACCCTCAGCCACACCCAACATGCCACCCAAGACAGCAACCAGGCGCAGGAGAAGGCAGGAGACCACTGCAGCAGCACCATCAGCACCACCACCACCCCAAATGGAGCAGCATGCTGAACAACGGGAGGGGAGTCCAGCAGCAGATGAGAGACGGTAATTATCAAATCCCCCATTCCTCCAAACTAGGGCCATGGAATATCAAGATATTCATTGGCCCTTTGTTTCTCTTTATTCAACAGCCGCCCAAGAGATGCAGCAACAGTGGCAGCACTGGCAGCAGCAGTAACACCACCCACAGGCATGGAGTCTGGCCAGCAGGAAGACAGCACATCTTCTGGGAGCCCTCCCTCGCATCGTCAGCGTTTGACGGTAAGTTTTTATTTCCAAAATCCATCATCTCTGTAATATATGTCTATACATTGCCTTTTATTTCAAAACAGGAATCACAAGATGAAGAGGAGCTCCCAGAAGAAGGAGGAAGGGGTGGACAGACACCTGGAGTGGGCTCACAATTGGTAAGTTTTTTGCATCAAACGCAGAAACACAACATCACACTACACACAACACATAGAAAACAATGTTCTGCAGACCACACACAGCAAACAAATGCCTACATCCAAACACATAAATTTTTTTCTTTTCTTCTCTAGTCTTCCCAAACTGGTGCTCGGCCAAGAGGTCCTCGCAGTGCCTCCCAGGGTCGTCGGCGACAGCAACGCGGCGGTCACCAGCGTGTAAGTATAATATTTTAAGTGAAATTTTGATACACTTTTTATTTCATGTCTTAAGTGTGGTGACTAATTTTGCTATTTTTCTCTTTTACTTTAACAGCCATCACAGCGTGCTCCCGACTCAGACGGTGAGGATGGAGGAATTGATGTGGACCACCTCATCGATCTCGTCAGAGAAAGGGAGCCGCTATGGAATATGGCTGACCGCCGCCATGCTGACCTGATCGTTACCCGACGACTCTGGGAGGAAATCTGTTTGCTCCTTGTGGACCGCTGGGAGGACTTCGATGCTCGGGCCCAGATTAAAGAGCGTAAGTATATACAGTACCGGTTGCTTGATGTAAACCAGTGTTTCCCGAACTCCAGTCCTCGTGGTCCCCACGGATCATGTGTTCAGGATTTCTATTTACTATGGAAATCCTGAAAACATGACCCCTGGGGACCATGAGGACTGGAGTTTGGGAAACACTGATGTTGTATACTAACCACTTTGTCCTTTCTCGTTTCAGGGGACAGAATTGTGAAGCGGTGGTGGTCTGTGAGGGATCGTTTCAAGAAGGAGTTCAATAAAGAGATGCGGGCCCCGAGTGGATCTGGAGGACGCAGGAGCAAGTACAAGTACGCACGAGCCCTGTCGTTCCTCCGGGATACAATGGTCACCAGAAGGTAAATATTACACACCACATGTGAAAAAAAATGTTTAGATGTAACAATTTTTTTTCAGCCAGGGCCATGCCATGTCACTATTTTAATTGTTTTTTTTTCTCTTTATTCCACAGCACGGTGAGCAGCACTCGGGAGCCTGCACGATTGGACCCTTCTGAGGTGATCCCTGAGGAGACCGGCACCGAGGGACACTTCGACCGCCCCGGTACATCTGCACCTTCCCAGCCTTCCCACACATTCGACCCATCTGTCCCATCCACCAGCACAGGAGCATCGTGGCCGCCTACATTACATGAAGCTGCTGGTGAGGAGATCGCTTTCCCTTTACCCCACCCTTCTGCCCCTGCCACCTCTAGTACACCTGCGGGTACTGGGCGGCAGCGGCAGAGGGGTCAGGAAAAGACTTATGCTCCAGAGTTCTTGCATCTGAATGCATCTTTCCAGAACTGTCTAAAAGTCTTGTCAGAGCAAATCTCCGCAGGCTTTCAGCAGATCAACTCCAGCATTCTGGAGGTGAAGACACTTCTACAAACCATGCATTCAGAAGCAAGATCTTCGCCAAACCACACCTTTTTCAGGTCTGTTGTGGAGCACATGGAAACGCTCTCTCCTACCCAGCAGATGCATGTAATGCATTCATGCCACGGTGCTCTCCAGCACGTTACCTCCCAACCTCCTCCTCCCACCCCAGTAGTTCCTCCACCTGCACCCCCTCCAGCCACTTTCCATCCTCCCCCTCCTATTACATACCAGCCACCTCTCCAGCACCAGCCACCTCCCCAGCACCAGCCACCTCCCCAGCACCAGCCACCTCCCTAGCACCAGCCACCTCCCCAGCACCAGCCACCTCCCCAGCACCAGCCACCTCCCCAGCACCAGCCACCTCCCCAGCACCAGCCACCTCCCCAGTACCAGCAACCTCCCCAGTACCAGACATCTCCCCACTTCCAGCAACCTGCCCCGTACCAAACTCCTTCCCCCGTACCAAACTCCTTCCCCATACAACTTGCCATCAACATCATCTGCTCCTACAGTCCCTGCCCAACCCTCCACTCCACCGCCCACCACCTCTTCTGCCTCCCACATGTCCACCCATTCTGTAGCTTTTTCCACACCTTCACCTCTAACTGTTCCTTCCCCACCACGATCCCAGTCCTCTCTCCACACTCCCAGTGTCGAAGTGTCCCGCAGCCCCTCCAGCAGTATTTCCACCCCACACTACACAGATTTATAATGTGTTTTTTAATAAAAATGCCCATTGGGTTTAAAACCTTTATTAAAAAAGTTTTTTGCACATTAAAAACATTTTACAAAAAAAAAAATATTTTAAATAAAAGTTAAATTATCGTTTCACAATGGTTGTCTGTCATTTCTTTCTGCGGCGAACCATGTGTAAAAAAAAGGTTAAATACAGGGTATTTAAAAGGTAAAAAGGTATTCAAAACCAGGTATATAACTGTGGGTAAATTTTAGCTTTTTGCCACAGTTGTGTTCCTGGTTGTGTTTGAAGCAAAGTATTTCACCTAAAAAGTTGTGTTTATTGTTGGTGATTTCCTAACAATGTACACAACTTTTGTTAAAAGGTGAAATACTTTGCATAAAACACAACCAGGTACACACCTGTGGCCTAAAGGTAAAAATATTAAGACCATGACAAGATAGCCAACTTTGGTTGGCAAAGGTATATACTGTTGGTACAGAAGGTACCCAAGTTTGGTTAAGGGCACAAATCTTTCACACTCTGTCATCCTGCCAGTGTACTCTGCCTTGAGGTGACATAAAGTATAGTGCAAAATTGTCCCTCATTACTGAAACCGTCACAGAACTTCTAGTGGTAATGTCATGGTAATCTTGCAAGGTGGTTTCTTCAGAGGTGTCCTCAATGGAAATGGGTTCCTTGCAGAAAACAAAATTGTGGAGTACCACGCAAGCTTTGATCACCTCGTCCACAGTTTCTGTCTTGAGGTTGATCGCAGTCAATAGGACCCGCCATTTGGCTGTCAGAATACCAAAGGTACATTCAACCATTCTTCTTGCTCTTGTGAGGCGGTAATTAAAAATGCGTTTTGTTCTTGTCAATCCTCTGCTAGAGTATGGTTTCAAAAGGTGTTCTGACAGCTGGAAGGCTTCATCCCCTACACAGACAAATGGCATAGGTGGACCAGATGTTTGCGGCAGCGGTCTAGGGGGTGGGAACTGGAAGGTGTTTCCATACAGTTTACGCCCCATGGCAGACAGTTTGAAAACTTGAGAGTCATTGGAGCGGCCATAGGCTCCAATATCAATAGCAATAAATTTGTATTCCGCGTCAGCGATGGCCATGAGGACAATTGAAAAATATTTCTTGTAATTGAAATATTCCGATCCCGATCCGGCTGGCTTTACAATGCGGATATGTTTCCCGTCCACAGCGCCCAAGCAGTTCGGAAACTGACATATCTGTTGAAACTTTTCTGAAATTTCAATCCACCTCTCTGTTGTGGGCTCTGGTAAAAACTCTTCAGCTAAGGAGTCCCACAGTGCACGGCATGTATACTTCACTATTCCAGATATGGTGGAAATCCCGAGTCTGTACTGGAAATGCAGTGACGAAAGGGATTCTCCAGTTGCAAGAAATCTGTGGGGAATTAAAAAACAATCAATTAGTTTAAAATCACAGCATTACATACCAAAACTCAGCTATAACACTTGGAGATACAAACTACCACCAACAAGATTGCAGTGAAAGTGTGCTCTGATGCGAGCATATCCAATAAATGTGGCTTACCTTAAAGTCACCATCAGACGCTCTGCGGGTGAAACAGAGAAACGGCAATAGGTGTCCTCTTTTCTTATGAGGTGTGCAATGCGCTCCACCAAGTAATCAAAATTCTCCATTTTCATCCGAACATATCCAAAAAATTTATCCGGGTTTCGTCTAAGGTCCATGCAGAGTGTAGAATAGACCCCACGCGTCATTCTCTTGGCTGTGATGGGGTGGATCCACAAACGTCGTCTACGATGCCTGATGCGCTGCTGTCTCGCTCTCTCCTTCTCCAGAACAATTACCCTCAAACGATTCGCCTCCGCTGTAAAATCCGCCAAATTCTTCAAAATATTTCCAATCACAACATCCATCTTCGTCAGTAACTTGCTCTTCTCTCCAACCTGCACTTTCTCCTCTACAACCTGTCAAAGAAGGGCTGTAGGAACACGCTATATATAGTTTTTCAGTAGCCAATCCCGTTCGGAAGGCCACAAGGGGCGATTTTAAAAACCGGATCCGGCGTTATCCGTCGAAAAACGGAACAAAAACCGGATGAGACGGATCCGGTTTTGTCTGTCAAGAACAAGACGGATCCGTCACATCCGGTTTTGCGAAATATTTGCCGGATCCGGCGCTCCGGCACGACGCCGGATCGCGCCTGACGCTGAAAACCTGATGTGTGAAAGTAGCCTTACTATTGGATTATCTAGATGTATAATAATTTCAAACCAAGTGGCAAGATAATGTTCTATAAATAATAATATTCATACATGATATTTATATTGTCTCTGCCCTATAATATTGAGTTTCTAACTTTATCAATATACCGTTAGGTGGTTCACTCTTCCTTGGTTTTCTTGGGGGACAAATATGCCTGGAAGGGACCCAGAATGGACTGACATAGCGACCTGGTAGGGGCCCAGGATGGGGGACATAACTATATAATGAAGAGGGGCGAATACGTATGTCTTAATAGGATTTAGAACGCTTCAGGGGCCCATCCATCTGACCAACATGCAATGGGGGAGCTCAGGTCCATATTTTGTCCCAGGGCCCATTGGACTATAGTTACGCAACTGCACATACTGTAGATGCTGAAACCTGCTCGACCATAAAGCAGAGCAACTTGTATGGAAAGTCTCCAATTAGTAGTGTCCCTTTTCACTGTGCAGCCTCACCAAAGAGCATGTGTTGGCTACTCGAGTTCTAAGTGAGCAGAGACCAAACAACATTAACAATCTGTAGTCCCAAACTGACGTCTGAAACTTGACTATTGCAAAATTAACTTAAATGGGAAACATGTGTTTGGGGCCGACCACGCCTGCATAATTGGGCCCAGGTGCCACTGTTCTTCTGTTAGATACCAGACCCGCATAGCAACCTTCTCCCAGGGGCAAGGGTGGGCTGTCCAATGTATGCGACACAATGTAAATGAAGCAATTTATAGCGCTCTGAACCATTTTTTGCCTTTCCAGATGCCCCTTGTTATTGCTTATGGTCACGTTAAATATTTTCACATCTTATATGTAAAGTTACAGTATACAAAAGGACCTGAGTAAATTATCATTTGCAGTCTGTCAGCTGATGGCTTGCACAGCTAGGGCATATATCTGCAGTCCTAGCATTAATATTAGATCATGCTGTATAGAGAGTGTGCTGATACTGTACATTGTCAATCTCTTTTCGAAAATTGTTCTTTCTCTGTATCAATCACAGACTACTACACTCATCTTTTTCATTGCTGCAGTTGTATAGAACATTACTGTAAAGGCCGGAGCAGAGAAAAAACCACCCCCTCCCCATCACGCGGTGTTAGCAGAGGCTGGCATGACAATGGGTTGGAGGGGGTGGGACATGGTTAGTGGGGTGGGGATATGCTAAAGGGGTTTTTATAGGGACCGTTAGGGGTGGGGGTACTTCAGTTTCCCGCTCCTAAGACGTGAACAGCAGTCCCCTTATCACCTTACTGCGCTTACCATGGCGTCGGTAGCGCTGCTCCTGGAGAGTCTTCGTTTGGCAGCAGAGTTGCAGCCACTGTCTGCAGATGCAAGTGGCTGCGATCATCGGCGGGGGAGCGAAGTCGGTAGCAGCGGTGTGCCCCCGGGAGCGGTGTTCCCTGTCGGGTGCGGCCTCCTGAACGGCTGTCTTCCGACGCAGCTCCCCGGAACTGGCGCAGGAGCCCCTCCGGGGACCCTCCAGACCGGGCGCAGGTTTGTCAGCATTCTATTATGCCACAGTCTGGGAGGAATCCGAGGGCCAGGCCGGGTCCAGCAGCGGTTAGCAGACCTCTGCCTCAGCCTGTTTTGGGGCGGAGCCTGCACACGCCAGGATATACGAGCCAGTGATGTGACGTGGGTCGTCATGGCGATGACCCAGTCGGGCAACCCGCCTCTACTACTGCACCAGACTTCGGGATTCTCCAGGATGTCCAGCCGGCGGGCAGTACCCCTGTACAACCAGGGCTGCTGGCCCTATTATTGACCCCGGGAGGACGCTCTACAACAACAGGAATTTTGTTGGACACCTCGCAGCCTCTGTGTCTGCTGGGTGGATCGGGCAGCGAGTTAGTGTCTGGGGGGTCACCCTTTCAGTTGCAGACTGCTGATCCAAGCGGGTTCTATGGAGAGGCCCCGTCCAGGATTGTGCGGCCTGCCAGGGCCATGACATCAGTATCGTCGGGATCTTCAGGATTCATACCGAAGATACTCGAGGGTCCATTGGACAGGAATGGCACAGCGGACGGACGTCTGGACGCGGGATCTACGTCTGGGGGGATCACAACTCCCTCGAAGCCCTGTGAGTATAATTCTATGTCTTGTCCATTTCCTCCACGGTTAATGTCTACAGTGATGGGGGGTAGTCAGGTAGTTGGGTGGGTAGTTTTGGGTCAGGGGGTGGGTGTTCAGTCAGATCCTGTGGGGGATGGGGTTAGAGAAATCCTGGGTAATGAGAGGGATTTGCTGACACGTTTGGAAGGCAGTAGATTGACTCCGGGGTATCTGGCTGCGTGGGTGGGCTTGCAGTCTTTGAGGCATAGTTCTTCGGGTGTGGGTTCAGTTGTGCCTAGCCGAATTAATGATCTGGTGTCGGTGTCAGTGCAGACGGAAAAGGAAAAGGAGTGTAGGGTTTATTTAGACGATAGGGCGCATGGGGAGGCTTACGTTTGTTTTGAGGGTCCGCTTGGGGCTCATCTTAAGAAGGAAGTGCCGGAAAAAATCTGGAAGGACGAATATGTGGAGAATTTTTCCCTGCTTCCTATGGAGAAGTTTAACTTGGATAAAAGTAAAAAAGATAATAGTAAGAAAGAGGAAGATGAGAAATGGAGGTGGCGCCTGATCCCTCAGACATTTGTCAATTGGCTCCAGGCGTCTGCTATTTTGGCAAGTGTTATAGGGGAAAAGGCGCAAGAGAATTGCTCTCTTCTGTTCTTGCTATATGGACTCAATTGGGGCGGACCATAGGGTTTATGGGGGTCAAGCATGGCTCCGTTATGACAAACAGTTTTGGCAGAGGAAAGCTATTTATCTAGCGATTCGGTGAGATCAGAAGGATATAGGATTGTGGTTGCGGGTTATGGCGCCAACTAGGTTTGGCCAATCCTTTCAAGGGGGGGCAGGGTTGCCAGTCCACGACCCAGGGGAGTTCCCAAGGGGCTGTAGGGCAGTCGGGGCAGTCAGGAGTCCAGAAGCCCAGATTATGCTGACAGTTTAAAGAAAGCCAGTGTAAATTTGGAACCAGCTGCAAGTTCAAGCATCTTTGCTCTCACTGCAGTGGTTCCTCCCATGGCACCGCCAAGTGTTTCCATGTCCCTTATCTAATTAGGTTTCCGGATAAGGGGTATGGCTCAGCCATTGAGGTTAGATTTTAGGGATGGTTTCAAAATTCCTGCTCCGCCTTTTGAGATACCCCAGTGTTATGATTCGGTCACCGAGGAGGATTACCGGGGAATTAGCTAAGCAACCTGGAAACCAGAAAGGTTGGTAACTTAGCGGATTGCAGACCCCTAAACCTAACAACACAACTAGCATTAGCCGTGGGACATGCCTACAATGCCCTAGACACCTCTGCACAGCCAAAGAGTTAACTAAGCCTAAAGCAAGAAAGAGGTAAGCTAAACTGCCCCGGAGTAGAACCCCAAAGGAATAGCTAGCCCCCAAACATATATTGTTGGTGAGACAAGATGAGGCACAAACGCAGGCAGAAAATAGAGTGAGCAAATGAAGGGGCCCAAACTGTCTAGCTAGGACAGGACAGAAAAGATACTGTCTGCAATCACGCAAAAACCCTAAAAAATCCAACACGTCTGATATACAAAAACACTGAGGCCACACGACCTCTCCCCTGCTAGATCAGCATTCTGGTGTGAACTGGAAGCAAAGCAAAAGATACTAATATAACAGGGGACTGAACAGAATGACATAAGCTGTGACATGTGAGCGGGGTCCAGCACAAAACCCAGCAGGGAATAATGCTGGACCCACACAGCAAAGCAGAAAGCAGAGAAAGGCAAAAACGATAGCAAATGCAAAAGATTCAGCAAACAAATAACTTATCTGAATGATGCAAAACCAAGGAGGGGAAAAAGCAGACTTCACAATGCACAGGAAGACAAATAAATCACCAGCAGCAACTGAAGGAAGCTTGCTCATTTAAACACTCCCAGTCAGTAACCCCTGACTTCCAATCATCGTCTTCAGGTGATAGACTTCTGTCAATACGATCAGCTCCACTAGCCGCTGTAACCACCAGAGGGAGCCCCGACTCAGAAGTCCGATCAAGAGAGTTCACAACACCCCAGGTTCTTAAGAATCTTAGGTCGGTGGAGCAGTATGCGGAGGTGGTTGCAGAGAAGTTGGGCAAGGAGGTTCCTTTGGCCCGGATGTCAGGACCATTTAGTGTTCCTCCGTTTGATGATTTAGTTGTTTCACGCTTGGGAGTTGTTCCTAAGAAGGAGCCGAATAAATTTCAGCTTATTCTTCATTTGTCTTATCCTCCCTTGTAGGAGGTCGGTGAATGACGAGATTGATCCGGAGCTTTGCTCCATGGTTTATACGTCATTTGATGAAGTGGCACGTTGGGTTCGGAGTAGTGGGAGGGGGGCACTTCTGGCAAAAACGGACATGGAGTTTGCTCTCTATCTTGTTCGTTCTTTGAGGCATTCAGGGCTTCTCTGGAATGGGTTGTTGTGATGTGTCTGGTTTCGATTCGCTGATACATTATTTGGATGATTTTTTTTGTGTATCGGCCCTGGTCATTCCAGCTGCTGTGAAACCATTCTGAGGGCAGTTAAGTGGGTGGCAGAGCGCCGCCGGGCCTGTCCTCACTGTGCCTAACGTCAGCCGGAGCAGACTGCAGAGGATCGGCACCATGGCATTCAGCATCGAGTACAGGGCCAAGGCCAACAGCCTTGAGTACCGGATCTTCTTCAAAGACTGCAAGGGACATTACATCTCTCCATTTCACGATATCCCTCTGCTGATGAAAAAAATGGAATATTCAACATGGTCGTAGAAGTGCCACGCTGGACTAATGCAAAGATGGAGATTGCCACAAAAGACCTATTGAATCCCATCAAACAAGATGTGAAAAAAGGCAAGCTCCGGTACGTGGCCAATGTGTTCGCTCACAAGGGCTATATCTGGAATTATGGCGCCCTCCCACAGACTTGGGAAAATCCATCTCACGTTGATGTGAGCACCGGATTTGGGGGTGATAACGACCCTATTGACGTATGCCACATTGGGACCAAGGTTTGTGAAAGAGGAGAGGTGATTAAGGTCAAGATTCTTGGCACCTTGGCATTGATCGATGAAGGAGAAACCGACTGGAAATTAATAGTGATCAATGTTGAAGACCCTGAGGCTGCACTTTAGAATGATATTGAGGATGTCAGGAGACAGAAACCCAATTATCTGGAATCCACTGTCGACTGGTTTCGAAGGTACAAGGTTCCTGATGGAGAGCCAGAGAACCGGTTCGCCTTTGATGCTGAATTTAAGAATAAGGATTTTGCTATAGAAGTGATCAAATGTACCCATGCTCACTGGAAGGAGCTAGTGACCAAAAATACGGATGGCGGAGAAATTAACTGCACTAACACCACGGTATATGAAAGCCCCTTCATTTGTAAGCCAGTCGAAGCTCAAGCCATTGTAGAATCGACACCTCCATGTGGACCTGCTGGACCCATCCCAGTAGATGTGGAGAAGTGGTACTATTATCAGAAGAACTAATTAACAGGTGGAGACCTCTTGCTATTATTGCATGCCTTTCTCTATGCGATTTTGATCTGCACCATAGAGATCATATCGACAGAACAGACACGGACATGTAAACAGAAGCCACGGTAACCCTGTCAAGCACTGGACCATCCTATGTAGTGCGGAGTGATGGATCTGATGAGCTGCTACAGCCACAAATGGGTTACTGTCAACGGCACCGACATTATCTTCATTGTGCAACAGCAATTTAGACTTCGGTTTAGCTCTCGCTAGTTTCATTCTGAGGGCAGTTAAGTGGGTGGCAGAGCGTTTTGGGGTACCACTAGATCCGGGGGAAACGGAAGGGTCCTGTACAAGCCTTTCTTTTTAGGGCATCATGATTGATTCTGTTAATTGGAAGTTCAGATTGTTGGAGGAGAAGGTTGTAATTTTGCAGGAAGAGGGGGCTCAGGCGAGGCGGCTTAAGAAGTTGTCTTTGCGGGAAGTTCAGTCGCTTCTCGGTAAGCTGAATTTTGTTTGCCGCGTTATCCCAATGGGGAGAGTTTTCTCTCATCGATTGGCTACCGCCACTGCGGGAGTTCGAGCTTTGCATCATTTCATTCAGCTATCTGGGGAACACAAAGCTGATATGGAGGTTTGGAATAGGTTTTTAGAGCAATATAACGGCCGTTCATTGCTTATGGAGGAGGAGGTGGGAAACGATTATTTGGATTTGTTTACGGATGCCTCAGGTGGGGTTGGTTTTGGGGCATACTTTAGAGGTCAGGTCTGGTCAAGAATATAGCGTTGTTGGAGATTTTTCCCTTCTGGTAGTCATGCATTTATGGAGGAGGGATTTTCAGGACAGGAAGGTACGTTTCAATTGCGATAACATGGTGTTAGTGTGTACGATTAATATCTTGACGGCATCTTCGCCTCCGGTGTTTCTTGTACTTCGGCAACTGGTTTTGACCTGCCTGTCTATAAATGCGTACGTTACGGCTTCTCATGTGCCAGGTGTAAAGAATTATATTGCTGACTCGCTGTCTTGTTCGCAGTTGTAGCGTTTTTGGTCGTTGGCCCCGGATGTGGAAGACAAGGGTTTTGAGTGCCCAGTGGAGCTTTGGAGCGTGGTCTTCGGGCTGCAGAATCTTTGATTAAATCGTCACTTAATGCCAGCACGTTTGCCGCTTACCAGTCGGTATGGTGTTCATGGAAAGGTTGGTTGGCGTCGTGTGCACTGTTGCGGATCAGGTTGGAGCTCTGTTGCTGTGGTTGAGTCAGGGGGCTGCAGAAGGTTGGTCATCGGCGAAGGGCTCGCAGATTACTGTGGCTTTGGCCTTTTGGCTTCAAGCTTCGGGGGTCAGAGGGATTTGCTAAGTGTTTTTGGTGAAACAGGCGTTGAAAGGATTTAGGAGAGGTGGTAGTCGGGGTGATTATAGGCGTCCTGTGTCATTTAACGTGTTGGAACAGCTGGGTGGGGTTTTGGATAAGATCTGTAGTTTGGCTTTTCAGGTAGGTCTTTTTCATTTGGCCATTTCACTTGCCTTCTTTGGAGCTTTAAGGGTGGGGAAGATTGTGTCTCCCAGTAAAAGTAGAGGGGGGGTCTTTTAGCCAGGGACGTGATGGTCACGAATGAGGGGTTGGAGTTCTGGATTAGGCGATCGAAAACAGATCAAGAAGGAAAGGGTAAGCTGGTAGTATTAGGAGCTGTGCCGGAGTCCTTGAAGTGTCCGGTACGCTATTTTCAGTTTTATAATGGCGTTCGGCTTTGCCAGGGGGGCCGTTATTGTGTTATGCTGACGGTTCCTTTTTATCAAAGTTTCAGTTTATTACTGTGTTTAGGAAGGGTTTGATATTGTTGGGTTTGGATGGCTCCCGGTTTGCATCTCATTCTTTTTGGATTGGTGTGGCAACGGAAGCAGCAGTTTGTGGTTTAGGTCCTGAGGTAGTGCAGCGGATTGGGAGATTGGATTCAAGGTGCACAAGGAGTTATGTTAAGCCTCAGGGAGCTGGGGCGGTTCTGTACAATTGATAGGGTGTTGTGGTTGTTCGTTGGTGGGAAGGAATTGTGGTGTAAGTTGTTTGAGTTTTTATTGTACGTTTTGACCCCTTGTTGATTTGGATCTTGGGCCAGTCGTATGTCCACTGGGGAGCGCAGCATGTGGTTGTGCGGTGTGAGACGAGGCAGCTCAGTTTTTACAGGAACATGGCAGTGATCAGGTGGCTTGGTTTTAGGGGGATGGATTGGAGCAGGGTTCTGTAGGAGGTGCATAGCAGCACCAGGCTTGATAGGCCACCTGATATTTTAGTATTACACATTGGAGGTAATGACCTGGGGGTTCGCCCTTTTCGGGAACTAGTAAAAGACATTAACCCCTTTCTGCCATCTGACGTACTATCCCGTCCATGGGACCCGAGCCCCTATGTCCATGGACGGGATAATACGTCTAGCGCGATCAGCAGCGCTCACGGGGGGAGCGCCGCTGATCACGGCCGGGTGTCAGCTGATTATCACACGGACACGGACCGCCCCCGACACGTTATCCCCTGGCACACTGCGATCAAACACGATCGCAGTGTGCCAGGGGTTTAGGGAAACATCGGCGGGGGGGGCTCTCTCCATGCTTCTCTGAGACCCCCCGCAGCAGCGCAGTGTGCAGCGTTGCTGCGGGGGCCTCCTTCCCTGCAGGTCCCCGGATCCAATATGGCGGCGGGGACCTTCGGGGGCCTGCAGGGAGGCGGCTTCCTCATGCCTGCAAAGCACCGGCATGAGGAAATATCAGGATCCTGTCAGCGCCGGCGGACTGCCGCAGCTGAACAGGGTAACTCACCCAGACTCAGGGAAAGTTCAGACAACAGGACCTGCGACACTGAAAGTAGTTAGCAGTACAAGGACCTACGATCATGTGACCACAGGGGGCATGGCTTAGCGTCCTGCTGCAGGAGAAGGCTGTAGGGTTCTATTACAGGAATCCTGGAGTAAAGACTAGGGAAACTCGGGTCAGACAAATGGGGGTCATACATGGAGAGGGCGGCGCGGTACCAGAGGGACAAGCAGAGAATAGTCAAAACGTACGCAATGAATCATGCACAGAGATAGCAATGCAGTACAAGGGAGGCAGTCAGAGAGTAGTCAGGTCCAAGACAAAAGAGTCATACACGGAGATAGCAGAGCAGTACAAAAGGAACAGGCAGAACTCGTAACAGGGACAGAACCGGATCATCAAAACCAAGCAAGCATAAAGTGTCACAGTCACAAAGCACACTAGGGTGTTGTGAGTTCATTTTCCCCTTCACCATTGAGGTCTGATGAACTCCCTCTTCTGGTGAAGGAAGGTAGTGAGACTGATTACCAAGCACCTGGGCAGGATAATGATGACTGGTTGATGGGAATTACTGACTGAGTCACCAGTCTGATTCCTGCTCCTCAAAAGCTAAGTTTTCTGCTCTACTTTTTGCATTTGTGTTTTGGTTTTGTTTTGCATTGTTTTCCTTGATTTCTGCCATTCCCTGCTGGGGTGAGCTGAATTCCTTTTTGCTCTGTCTTCAGAAAATACCTGAGTACTGATATAGTCTTTTTGAAGCCTAGCGTCTAAAGGGCTTTTTTCCCTATCAGCTGTTGGCTCTTGTTTTGATAGGGTTTTGGCGGATTTCAGACAGCAGCTTTTCTATCCTGTCCTATCTAGTTAGCTTGGGCCCCATTATTTGCTCAGCCTATCTTTCTATCTGTGTAAGTGTTTTTTTTCATCTTGCCTCACCGTCATTATATGTTGGGGCTGCCTATTGCTTTGGGGTCTGCTCTGGGGCAGTTTAGATTTCCCTTTCTGTCTTTAGGCTATGTAGTTCTCCGGCTGTGATCGAGGGGTCTAGGGCACCGTAGGAACCCCCCATGGCTACTGCTAGTTGTTGTTGATAGGTTCAGGGGTCTGCAATCCGATAGCTGCCAACTTCTCTGGTTTTCTGGACTTAGCTAGTATTTCTGTTTTTGCCTCCTACGGTGACTCATTCATAACACTAGGGTCACACACTTGGCCAAGGGTCTGAGTATAAGCGACAAGGAGTGAGCCCACAATGAGGTTATAAAAAGCCTCCCAGAATCTCAGAGTGAGGCCGTCCAGATTAACCTCTGAACTACCTGATCACACAAACTCAGCAGATCATGACAGGAAGCCTCCAGCAGTGCCTGTGTCAGATCGCTGATCTGTTATTGTCACATGACAGTGATGTCCCCCCTGGGACAGTATAATAATGTTAAAAAAAAAAAAAAAGTGTAAAAATAATTTATAAAAAATCGCAAAATAAATTAAAAAAAATATTCCCTAATAAATTCTTGTTTTTTTGAAAAAAACAAAACAATAAAAGTACACATATTTAGTATCGCCGCGTCCGTAACGACCCACCGTATAAAACTGTCCCATTAGTTAACCCCTTTAGTGAACCCCTTAAAAAATAAAAATAAAAAACAAAGCAAAAAATAATGCTTTATTATCATAATGGCGATACGAAACGTATGCTGGCACAATTGGTATGTCGCTGGATAGCGACATTAGGTACCATGAGTCCATCCGGGCTGAACGAGCAATTAAGCTTTGCGCCATTTCTGTAGCGATCTTTGTAATTTTTTGATATCCCTTTTTTATTCCCTGTTCTTGGATTTTAATCTTGTGTGTTTGTTTGTTTATATTTTATTAGCTGTTTCTGCTCATTATTCCATCATTGTCTGATGTCTTGAGTGTCTCATCAAGGTCCTGAGAAATGAGGTTGAATAAAGAAATAAAGAAGATCAGAGTCGTGTGTACATCATACAGAAAGCATTTGTGTCTTATGATTGGTAGATTTGTGCAATTTTTTATTAATTTTTAACAGTATTTTTGTCATTGGAAATATTTTTCACTTTATTTTATATACTTTGTTTTTTGTAATTTTGCATATATTGCACGTATTATTACACATTGTTTATAATATAATATATGTATTTAATATAATATTAATTTTCTATACTGTTTTGCTTATTTAGCACGTCTTATCACATTACCCTTATTGGTATCATATTTACACTTATATCATATATTCTAGTATACATCTAGTTGTAAGACACTTTGCCCTTCTTTCTGCCCTCATTTAAGATGGCGCTTTCCAGCGTGTGCGCATGCCTAGTGCAGCAGGGTCCCGTGGTGTATTTCCTCCCGGCTTCCTGTAATGACGCAGTGGATAATGACATCACGAGGGATTTCCCTCCTCCCGCGGGTCACGTGAGCGGCTTTGGGAGATGCATGATACGGGCCTGCGACGCGGTACGCATGCGCCGTTAATGGCGCTGATTATACCCAGCTGACATGTGGATATAAAAGACACCCTGATATCACACACAGGCACTGCCCCCCGAGGAAGCCCACGCGAAACGCGCGTCGGGGCTGCTCCAGGACGTACGCTGGCAGTTTGAATATGGGAATATGGGTGTAGATTGTGAGCCTTCACGGGCAAGGTCCTCTCTCCTCCTGTACCAGTTATGACTTGTATTGTTTAACATTATTGTACTTGTTTTTATTATGTATACCCCTCCTTACATGTAAAGCGCCATGGAATAAATGGCGCTATAACAATAAAGACATGCTTGTCTCTATTGGTAGTGCTTCTCCATTTGGGACACAGATCTCTGTAATGGCTATTTAATGATACTGTAGAACACTCTGAACTGTTCCTTTTGTTTGCACTTTATATGCACTAAGCACTTTCTGACACATTTTTTGTGCAAATCTTTAGTGAGGCTTGCTTTTCTTTGCCCATACTGTTACAACAGCGGTTTTTGTCCTTGTTCATGCATGAGCTGTTGGATAATGCTTTCTCTATTCTGAGTCTGTATATTATGTGGTAAATAAAATTTTGATGTTTTTGGACTTTTTACTCCGTGATTTTGTGTAGAATTCAAAAAGTGCAATAATGCGCTATCAAAATACGGCTATAAATAACCATGGTACCACTGAAAACGTCATCTTGTCCCACAAAAAACGAGCCACCATACAGTGTCATCAGTGAAAAAATAAAAAAGTTATAGCTCGCAGAATAAAGCGATGCAAAAATAATTATTTTTTATATAAAATTGTTTTCATTGCATAAAAGCGCCAAAACATAAAAAAAGACTTAAATGAGGTATCGCTGTAACTGTACTGACCCGAAGAATAAAACCGCCTTATCAATTTTACCACACGCGAAATGGTGTTAAAGCATCCCCCAAAAAGAAATTCTTGAAATGCTGGCTTTTGTTCATTCTGCGTCCCAAAAATCGGAATAAAAAGCGATCAAAAAATGTCACGTGCCTGAAAATGGTACCAATAGAAACGTCAACTCGTCCCGCAAAAAATAAGACCTCACATTACTTGGTGGGTCAAAATATGGAAAAATTATAGCTCTTAAAATGTGGTGATGCAAAAACTATTTTTACAATAAAAAGCGTCTTTTAGCGTGCGACAGCTGCCAAACATAAAAACCCACCAATCACCCCCTTAGGGAAAAATAATAAAATTAAGAAAAGAATATTTCCATTTTCCCATTAGGGTTAGGGCTAGGGTTACGGCTGATATTAGGGTTAGGAGTGTGTTTGGATTAGGGTTGGAGTTAGAATTGAGGGGTTTCCACTGTTTGGGCACATCAGATGCTCTCCAAATGCAACATGGCGTCTGATCTCAATTCCAGCCAATTCTGCGTTGAAAAAGTCAAATGGTGCTCCTTCCAAGCTCTGCTATGCGCCCAAACAGTGTTTTACCCCCACATATGGGGTATCAGCCTACTCAGGACAAATTGCAAAACAACTTTTGGGGTCCAATTTCTCCTGTTACCCTTAGGAAAATAAAAAATTGGGGGCAAAAATATAATTTTTGTGGAAAGAAAATGATTTTTTTATTTTCACACCTGGGCGTTATAAACTTCTGTGAAGCACTTGGGGGTTCAAAGTGCTCACCACACATCTAGATAAGTTCCGTGGGGGGTCTAGTTTCCAAAATGGGGTCACTTGTGGGGAGTTTCAACAGTTTAGGCACATCAGGGGCTCTCCAAAGGCAACATGACACCCGCAGACCATTCCATCAAAGTTTGCATTCCAAAACGTCACTACTTCCCTTCCGAGCCACGACGTGTGCCCATACAGTAGTTTTATCCCACATATGGGGTATCAGCGTACTCAGGACAAATTGGACAACAACTTTTGGGGTCCAATTTCTCCTGTTACCCTAGGGAAAATAAAACAAATGAAACAAATTGGGTACTAAAAGATCATGTTTGTGGAAAAAATGATTTTTTTTATTTTCATGCCCGGGCGTTATAAACTTCTGTGAAGCCCTTAGGGGTTCAAAGTGCTCACCACACATCTAGATAAGTTCCTTGGGGGGTCTAGTTTCCAAAATGGGGTCACTTGTGGGGGGTTTCCACTGTTAAGGCACATCAGGGGCTCTCCAAACGTGACATGGTGTCCGATCTGAATTCCAGCCAATTTTGCAGTGAAAAAGTCACAGCGCTCCTTCCCTTCTGAGCTCTGCCATGCGCCGAAACAGTGGTTCCCCCCACATATCAGGTATCGGCGTACTCAGAAGAAATTGCACAATAACTTTTGTAGTCCAATTTCTCCTGTTACCCTTGGTAAAATAAAAAAAATTGGACCTGAAGTAATTTTTTTGTGAAAAAAAGTTTAATGTTCATTTTTTTTTTTAAACATTCAAAAAATTCCTGTGAAGCACCTGAAGGGTTAATAAACTTCTTGAATGTGGTTTTGAGCACCTTGAGGGGTGCGGTTTTTAGAATGGTGTCACTTTAGAGTATTTTCTATCATATAGACCCCTCAAAGTGGCTTCAAATATGATGTGGTCCGTAAAAATAAAATGGTGTTGCAAAAATGAGAAATCGCTGGTTAACTTTTAACCCTTATAACTTCCTAACAAAATTGTCTCTCTGACCCTTGCTCTTGCCCACCAGGCTGACCCTGCGTTCAGGTGGCGTCTTCATGACTCATTGCTGCTGAGGGGGGAGGTGGTTGATAAGGTTTCCTCGGAGCTGGAGGGCTACTTTCAAATAAACGATAATGGGGAGGTCTCTGATGAGACCCTTTGGTCTGCTCACAAAGTGGTGGTTAGGGGGGTTCTCCTACAACAAGCTTCATATTTAAAGAAAAAAAGAGAAGCCAGTAGATAGGCTCTGCTCTCCCGTTTACATTATTTAGATGCTATTAATAAGGCTGCACATACGCCCTCCGTCTCTGAGGAGATCTCCCGAATTAGATTTAAATTAAGGGAAAATTTCCTTTACAAATATGCATACAATATGAGGAAACTTAAAACTAACTTATATGCTACCGGGGACAGGGCGGGAGCGCTTCTAGCTCGCAGAGTTCGTAAACGGGAGGTCAGCTCACGAATTGACCACATATTGAATGAGCAAGGTAGAGCCCTTAGGAACCCACGGGACATAGTGCAAGCCTTTGCTCAATATTACACTGCCCTCTATAATTTAAAAAATGATGCCTACACCCCTCACCCTGACCAAACATCTATTGATGCATACTTAGATTCTGTTAATTTGCCATGTATTACCATTGACCAATTAAATTATTTAAACGCCCCCTTCGCGGCTGCAGAAATTCAGCAGGCGATTAAACAGACTAAACTTCATAAAGCCCCAGGCCCGGATGGCTTAACGAATGATTATTATAGGACCTTTTCTCAGCAATTAACACCATATCTACAGCGTCTGTTCACACACTGGAGAGACGCTGGTACTGTGATGGCCCCTAATTTAGAGGCCACTATTTCCACTATACCAAAACCGGGGAAATCACTCACACATCCCGGAGATTTCAGACCCATTGCTTTGTTAAATTCAGATGTCAAACTGTTTACTAAAATCATAGCATCTAGACTCAAACTAATTATACCGACTATAGTGTCACCAGATCAGGTGGGCTTTGTTGCAGGACGGGAGACGAAGGATGGCATACGACGTATGTTGAATTTGATTAAAATATCTGAGCTGTCTGGCCAACCCACTGCATTCCTGTCACTTGATGCTGAAAAAGCTTTTGACAGGGTGCACTGGGGATATTTAAGAGCAGTCCTGAAGAAATTTGGACTGTCGGGCCTTATATTATCCGCAATCTGTGCCATGTACTCGACCCCCTGCGCCAGGGTTTTGACGTCTGGCTTCTTGTCCGGCCCGTTCCAGATCACGAACGGTACGAGACAGGGGTGCCCGCTCTCGCCTGTTATTTTTGCGCTGTGCATGGAGCCGCTTGCCGAGCGCATTAGAATGTCGGCGGGCATTTCTGGGATTAGGGTTGGACAGGTGGAGCACAAAGTCGGTCTATACGCCGATGATGTCATTCTATCCTGTGTAAATTTAGAATCTTCGTTTTCTGCGATTATTTGTGAACTTGGGGAATTTAGCAAGGTCTCATACTATAAACTGAACCCCACAAAATCCCTGTTGTTTCCGGTGGCGGTTCCTTGTGCGGCAAAGACAAGGCTGGAGGCCATTTTTCCGTTTAAGTGGATGAGAGAGGGTATTCCATATTTGGGCATTACACTGACTGGTTCTGAGCAGATTGTGGATAGGAACTTTACTAATTTGGAAATACAGCTTAAGAAACAATTGGAGCAACTTCATGCTGTCCAGACCTCCTGGATTGCAAGGATCAATGCCTTTAAGATGATTGTCCTACCTAAAATATTGTACCTACTCCGGTGCATACCAATGATAATCCCTAAAAAAAGAATTCTAAGATTACAAACTATGGCATATAGTTATATTTGGTCATAGAAAAAGTCTAGGATCTCCAGGGCCCTAATGTATTTCCCGTATAAAAAAGGGGGACTGGGGGTACCAAACTTGTTAAAGTATCATAAAGCCGCTATAATGACGGGACTGAGAGACTGGTGGCAAGCGGACAGAGACCATAAATGGCTTCATATAGAAAACTATTATGCTACCGCCAGGTCTACCCGATATATTTTGGAGGCTGAAGCTATTAAAACTACTAAATATTCCCCACTTTTGCCAACTATGAAAGCTGCGCTACATCATTGGAGGACAGTGGTCCCATCTCTTATTAAACTATCACGCCACTCCATATCGTTAAAGGCCCTTGAGATGCATATTCCATACCTTAATCTTCAGTCATGGGTTGCTGCCAGAATTGTAAGTCTGGGAGACCTGGTGGGGAGCGGTGGGTTAATTCCGTTTGACCAACTGGCTGCTGAGTTTCCGGCCACCCGGAGGTGTTTTTACCAATACCTACAAATACGTCATATGTTGCATAATTCACCGGACTCGTTTTTTTTCAATTCACAACTAAATAACACAGTTAACGGTTATTTTCTGCTGCCTGATTCTGGCCCAAGAGGTATCTCATTATTATATAGAGCCCTGAATGACCCGCCGGATAATACAAAACTGCCCTATATGATCAGGTGGGAGCGGGATCTGGGTTTTCTCTCCGAACCTGTTGACTGGGAGGAAGGATTGTGTGAAGTTGTACGGGTCTCTTCATGTGTGAACCATCTGGAGCAGTTGAAATAGACGCACCTGAGATGGTACCAGTTCCCGGTCCGAACGGCACATTTTGGAGCTGGTGGGTCTGGTGAATGCTGGAGAGGGTGTGGGATGAGGGGTACTCTTGAGCATACTTGGTGGTCCTGTCCGGTGCTCCAGCCTTGGTGGAGGGGTGTTGATTTATTGATCTCACAAGTCTTGGGTATCCAGATGACTCTGACCCCAAGCCAGGCCATTTTACACATTGGCCTGAATGAAATTCCTCATATTCTTAGAGGTACGCTGTCACATATTTTGATAGCTGCTAGAGTGTTGACAGCGGCTAGATGGAAAGATCCCACCCCCCCAGAGGTTGCAGGACTAATTGATAGAATTAACACTCACTGCCAGCTTGAACTAGCACTAGCTCACTCGATGACCGCAATAATAAAAAGACAGAACATTTGGCACCCCTGGATACATAGTAGACACTCCACGGTTGCCCCGCTCCAGCCTGCTTAGCCGTATATAATTAAGATGCCGGATATTAAATATTGGATGTTGTTTGTTTTCTTTCCTTTTTGGAATATATTACTGTACTGCAGAACACTGAGACTTATTATGTGTACTTGCTGTTACACATAGTTCTATCGATGCCACTAATGCCTCCCCTCCCCCCTCCCCCCCCCCTTCCTTTCCTGTTTTTCATTTGTCGGTCCCCACTTTCTGCTCCTTATTTTCTCCTCTCGTTCCCCTAGTTTCATATATATGGTGGTTGTAACTATGGTTGTCATTGTTTTGACTTGTTTTCTTGTTCAACCTCAATAAAAATAATTGAGAAAAAAAAAAAAATGAATGCATTTAGCTATATAGATTCTAGTTTTCTAACAAATGTGTACAAATAATGTAACTTTCGCAGTAAAATAACACTGATGTGATATTATGTTACCAATATACTGAATAGTGTTGTGTTATCTTCCTAGATTTGTCACAATGGAGAATTCCTGTTTCACGTATAAAATTGTATCTATCATCACACTCCTTGTTCTTCCAACAATGGTAAGTTGCACAGGGAGGCATGGTGGACATTGGGAAGACTTCAATTCTTTAGCATCTAAGACCCTTAATGGAAAAATATAACACTTCATTAATAAGGAAACACTGATCATCTCTCTGTTCTCCAATATCCAACAATATATAGCTGGTACAAAATACTTTACCTTCAATGCTTTTTTATATTCTATAGAAAAAGCCCAAACTCCATATAATTCTCTAATACATATACAGTAAGTAAATTTAAAAATCCATCACCGTTCTCATCAAGGTGAAATCAGTCCAATTATCAAAGCTGGAGAGAGGGGTGCACACCGCAACAGGTGCAAACATCTTGTCCTTATTGCAGTGTCTCTAACGAATACGGCTGAAAAGGAGCCTTCATCACCTCGGCTAAGTAGACTGATTTCACTTTGGTGAGAACGGTGATGGATTTCTTTTCATTACTTTTATGTATTGGAGAATGATCTTCAGTTGTAATGCTGATCATTAAAGGACCATACAGTGAAACATATTCCAATGATAGGAATGTTTGGAAACACGTTACTCAGCATTTTTGCTCCCTGTTTTTTACAATAAATAGAAAAACTTCCATCAATCAGAACTTTTAGTTTTCAAGCTCATACATCATAATAGTTTCTGAAAAAAAAAGTTAATGCTTAAAGAGGTTATCCACTACTTTAATATTCATGGCCTATCCTTAGGATAGTTCATTAATGTCTGATCAGTGGAAGGGCGACACCCTTCACTTCTAACAATAAGCTGTTCCTGGTGTTGGAGTTGCTCAGTTACGGAGGTGCACAGTGCCGCTGTGTTGATGGAATAGGGGGTAGTATGCAGTTCCCGGCTGCGATCACTATAGTCTACAGAGCTGCACTGTGGTCCTCCATAACTGAGCAGCTCAGGCCGCCAATACCAGGAGGAGCTGATCGCCAGGGGTATCAGGTGTTGCATCCTCACCATTCAGATATTGATGACCTACCCAAGCATAGGTCATCAATGTTAAAGCAGGGAACAACTTCCTTAAGGATATATTCCAGTTGCAAAAAGTTGTCACCTATCCTCAGGAAAAATAATAGCTTCTAGATCAGTGATGTTTGACCACTGAGAACTCCATTGATTGCAAAAACGGGGCACTTCTCCCTCTCTCCTGTGAATAGAACAGAAGTGCCCCTGCTGTTCGATTCATAAAGGGAGTTCAGCACTTAGCTGCCCTATAGGGAATGAAAGGCTCAGAAGCTGAGCATAAGTACAGTTAATCATAGGAGAGAAAAGTGTGCTGTTCTGGCAATCATTGGGGTCTCAGCAGTAGGACCCCCGTCTATCTCTAACGTATCACCTATTCCGTATATAAGTGATAACCTTTTATAACTATAATACTTGTTTACAAATTTCCTTGTCACGTTAATATTTTTTATTTCAATGTGATATTTTTATCACTTTTTATTTAACCCCTCTCTGACATCAGACGTACTATTCCGTCCATGCGACCTGGGCCTGTCTGACCCTGGACGGAATAGTATGTCATGTCCTTTAATGTGACACTGCAACCGAAGTTGCTGTGATCACATTAAAATTCTGCCGCCATCTTACCTCAGGGAAGATGGTGTCAGCATCCCGGGGGGTTTCCCCACCCACCCGCACTCATCATCGCTATGATTGGCTGTTTAATTCTGAACAGCCAATCGCAGCCTCTCTCATTGTTTCAGGCTGAAACAGTGATGTCACCGCCTATGATCGAGTACCGATGTTCTTGATCTTAGGTTGGTGCCTGGCAACGCCAGGCATTGGTGAAAACCTCTCAGTTTGGCACGATCGAGGATCACATTGGTCGTGCCAATTGCAGGGCACAGCCGCGATTGTTACTGCACCGGGACCTTCCTAGGATCGGTGCTGTAAGAGCACCAATCCTAGGCCGGTGCCTAGGAAAGGCCTACCGTGGCATGCAGCTGCTGATAGGTGTGAACGATGTAATCGTTGATTGCGCCAATCACAGGACACAGCCGCGGTGTGGCTGTGCTGTGCCCTGCCGGTGACCTGCCTAGGATCGTAGCTGTGAGCTCCGATCCTAGGCTGGTGCCCAGCAACACCAGCGTCACCAGGGCCAGCTCTGGTGGGATTGATGTGATCATCGATCCCACCAATGACAGATTGCTCTGTGACCTGTCTTTCACCTGTCTCTGACCTGTTTGTGACTACTCTGCAGGTCCTCACATTAGCTGAGGACACCTGCAGAGCGGTCACACTGCTAGATCTCCTGCTGTGCTGGGTTTTGTGGTGCCACAGAAGCAGTGACACCACAATCCCTGCTGAAGACAGAAGAAAGGAGAGACTACAAGAGTAAGTGTTCTGATGCCTGATCCCTGCCTGATCTCTCTTCATCCCCCCTTCCCTTTCCCCCTCTTTTTATCCCCACCACCCTCCCTTTGCCTCCGTGTGCACATTTAGCAGCCGCCGAGCGTTGATTCGTGACGCAGTTCACTGATCAACACTCATGCTCGCTTTTCTTTATTACCCCCCTTTGCGCCACCTCCGTGTGCATATCCAGCAGTCGCCGAACTTTGATAAGAGACGCAGTTCACTTATCAGAGCTCGTGCCTGCTTTCTCCATTTGTCAGGGGAAACCGCCAGGTGAGCACTCACCAATGGTTGCAGCGGTACTGACAATGTTGGCAAGGAGCCTCTGAAGGCCTGTGACAGCAGCTCTCACTGCGTACGAGAGCTGGGTGAAGTGGCAGCAGTACAACAGGGCTGGGGTAAGCAGAGCGCAAGGTAGTGAGTGCGCTGACAGGACCTGCGACATGTGACCATGGGTCAAAGGGGATGGAGGCGGGGCCTAGTGCGCTGCTGCTGGAGATGACTGCGGGACGCTACAGAAACCCCGGGGCAGAGGAGGGGGGAAAGGGTACCACTGGACACCAGGGAAATGACGGCGCACAAGGGACGAGCGTAATCCAAGACGAGTCGAGGTCAGTAAATCGAGTAAGGCAAATGCAGTACACTAGGAGCAGGCCAACGGGAATAGTCAGGGACGTAGCAGAAGTCAGAAAGCCGGAGAAGCAGATCCACAGTACAGAATCAGAAGGCAAAATCACAACGGGGGACAAAACCAGGTCAGAACCACACAAGCAAGCTAGAACACAGGCACAGGCACACAGGGGTCGGCACACTCAGCCAAGGGCAAAAGTATAACCATAAGGAGGCTATAAAAAGCCTCAGAGAAGCCAAAAGGAGACTATCCGGATTAACCCTAAACACTCCAAACAGAATATAGCCAGCAGACAATGACACCATTTTTTTCTTTTCACCCCCCTTGCACCACCGCCGTGCGCACATCCAGCAGCCGCCGATCTTTTATAAGTAAAACAGTTCATATATCAGAGCTCGTGCCTGCTGTTTTACACTTTTCTTTTCACAGACATTTTTTTTCCTTGGTTCTATTTTTCTTTTAGCTTTTTCATTTCATACAAGTTTGCACCAAGCACTTTCCTCTCCCCACACATACACAAACAGTTAAAAATAAAGTACTTAATACAAGCATCATACTCAAAAAAAAGTCCCACCCGTCATGTTCGTGCCAACAGCGCTATTCACTGGAGGAGGCTTTTCCATTCCTTGCCTCCGACACTGATAGCGAGGGAGAGGACCCCACATTTCTTTATTTCTTGGATTCTTCATCCTCATCCTCCTCTTCATCTTCCTCCTTGGGTCCTGCGGAACCATCACGCAGATGTCCCAGGACAGAAGATGAGGCAGTGTCCACCATTACAGAAGATGAAGATGAACCAGCGCACCCCACTGCGGACCCCATATGGACCTCGCCCCCCGAAAAGTACTAGCCACTGATTCCTGATTTTGTGGCAGAATTAGGAATCAAGTTTGACACCACCGGCCTCACAGAAATGGACTTTTTCAAAGTCTTTTTCTCTGAGGATTTTGTTAACCTCATGGTGGACCAAACTAATTTATATACTCGTCAATTTTTGACGCAAAACCCTGGTTCATTATTTTCTAACTGGTCTCCTGTAGACGCAGTTGAAATTATGCAGTTTTGGGCCCTGGTCCTTCACATGGGGATCCTGAAGAAGCCAGAAATTCGGCAATATTGGAGTGTTGATATTTTATACAACCCTCCATTGTTCTGAATGGTCATGGCCCGGACTCGTTTTGAGGCCATCCACAAATTCCTGCATTATACCGATAATGCACAGTGTCCCCCCATGAGATGACCCCCAACTTTGAGGGGCTGTTCAAAGTTTGGCCAGTCATCAAACATTTCAGCAAAAAGTTTTTCGAAGTGTACGTGCCCCAAAGGGACATCTGCGTGGGTGAGTTGAACCCCCTGAATGTCCTCCTGTCCTGGGAGAGAACGGAAAAATTGTGTGGTGTCATGATCCATGCTGTATCAGGACGGATAAAAAGCACAGGTAACCTTTTTTTTTTTTCTAAGCTGTGCTTAAGGTTTGGTTTTTGCCCCAGTGGCCATTAGGATTATTGCACTGTGATGTCGTTTGTTCTAAGTTTGCCCCCGGTGGTGGTGAGCGTTATTGCACATGATTATAAAGCAGGTGTTGCAATCACTGTTGGTGAAAGTGCTGATTTCCAACCAAGTCTGGTGGAGGAAGGAACTACAGAGAAGAGTTCCTTGCAGCTCAGGCAGAGCTCTGGTGTAGTAGCTTTAGGAGGAAAGCTGAATTCTGGTGGTGGACTTTGTTGCTGGGGGCAAGTGCAAGTGCAACAGAGTAAAGCTAAGTTGTGTTTCCCCGTTTGTGTTTTTCCTTAGTGTGTATTAGTGCAGCAGTGGGGCCAGTGCCTGCGCCACCCAGCTCCCTAGCAAGGGATAGGTGTAGGGTGTGCTAGGGCGACAGGTTCCTGATCGGCGCCCGGTGCAGAACCGGCATAGGGAACGTTTGGAGCGTTAGGGACACTGACTGATTCAGGGGACTGCAGGAGGTCTCCACGCCCCCTTTCCCTATCGCAGGGCCCACCATTGTAACTGTTGTTCCCTTCCCCTTGTCTTGTTGTTTTAGTTACCGGCCTGGGAGCCGTGTCACACAGGACAGTATCACGTGCCGCGTCTTGTTGTTTTAGTTACCGGCCTGCTGGTCCCGTCACACAGTACGGGTCTACGTGAAATTATCACCAACCTCAACTTTTTTTTTCTGCTGAGCCATGGACCCAGTTCAGACCTTTGCCCAAATGCTGCAGACTGTTGTGAGTTCATTTTCCCCTTCGTCACTGAGGTCTGGTGAACTCCCTATTCTGGTAAAGGAAGGTAATGAGCCTGATTATCAGGCACCTGAGCCTAATGAGGATGACTGGCTGAGTGGAGTCACTGACTGGATATAAGGCTGCCGACGCCCTTCTGCCCTGCGGGTGAATTCTCTGTGGACTTTTAGGACACCAGTCTGATTCCTGCCTCCCTAAAGCTAAGTTTTCTGCTTTGCCTGTTTGCATTTATGTTTTGTTTTTGTTTTCCTTGCTTTTCTGGATTCTGCCATTCCCTGCTGGGATGAGCTGAATCTCCTTTTGCCGGTTGCTCTGTCTTCAGAATATTCCTGAGTACTGACATAGCTTTTTTGAAGCCTAGCGTCTTCAGGGCCTTTTTCACTGTCAGTCTGTTGGCTCTTATTTTCATAGGATTTTTCACGGATTGCAGACAGCAGCCTTCCTGTCCTTTCCTATCTAGGTAATTTGGGCCCCGTCTTTGCTCAGTCTATCTTTCTGTCTGTGTTAGTGTTTTCATCTTGCTTCACCGTCATTATATGTTGGGGGCTGCCTATTGCTTTGGGGTCTGCTCTGGGGCAGTTTAGATTTCCCCTTTCTTTCTTTAGGCCTATTTAATTCTCCGGCTGTGATCGAGGGGTCTAGGGCATCGTAGGAACCCCCTGTGGCTACTGTTAGTTGTTGTGATAGGATCAGGGGTCTGCAATCCGATAGCTGCCAACCTCTCTGGTTTTCTGGACTTAGCTAGCAGTTCTGTTTTTGCCTCCTACGGTGACTCAATCAGAACAGCAGACCCTTACTAATGAGATTAGGGGGCTGCGCGGATGGTTGGTGCAGCAGCTGCGGCTGTTGGTGGGCTCTGGGGGCTTGGTTCAGGAACAGGCTCAGCCAGAACCCAAGATATCCTTCCCTGACAGATTTTCTGGAGGGAGAGGTCAATTCTTGGTGTTTCAACAAGCCTGTAAATTGTATTTCAGGCTGCCCCCTCGTTCATCAGGGAGTGAAGAGCAACGGGTGGGAATCATTATGTCCCTTCTTAAAGGGGATCCCCATTCCTGGGCCTTCTCCCTACCGGACGATTTTCCATCATTGGTGTCCGTGGACGAGTTTTTGTGGCTTTGGCGCTTGTGTATGGGGATCCTGATGGCGTCGCCCTGGCGGAATCTCGACTCCGTAGGTGTAAACAGGGAGCCCGGGTTGCTGAGGAGTACTGCTCAGAGTTTAGGAGATGGGCCATTAACACTCAGTGGAATGACCCTGTACTTAGGAGTCAATTTGTGCAGGGTTTGTCTCCAAAGTTGCAGGATACTCTGGTGCAGTATGACGCCCCCAGGTCGCTGGAGGCCGTCATGTCCCTTGCCATCCGGGTGGATAGATGCCTTAGGGAAAGACATATACAAAAAGTGCCCCCTGATGTCCTCGCTAGGGAGAAGGACCCACCAGTGCCGATGGAGGATCCCAGACAGCCCGGTGTTGTTGATACAAAAAAGGGGGTGTCTGCAGCCCGTCGTGGTGGGGGGTATGCTTTTCTTGTGGGAAGCCTGGCCATTTTATGAGAGCCTGCCCAGTTAATGCCAAGTCTCCTGTTGGACCTATCCAAGTAGGAGGAGCTAGTTTGTTTTCGGAGCTGCCTACGGTTCGGGGAGTGGTGTCGGCATGTTTGCAATGTGGGCAGACTGGTCATGCCCTGAAGGCTTGCCCATTGCGTGCCAAATTATCTGTGCCATCTGAGAAGCCGCATTCCCCTGGTCACTTAGAGGGAGGCGACCAGGGAGTATACATTTCCTCCATTTTGTCCTCCCTAAGTACCATGTCAGCAGAGGTCTTGGGTACCGGAGGTGATACCGGTTGTTAGAGTGGATGGTCTGGAGCCGGAAACTCCAGGAGTGGACCCTCTGGACCGTGGCACAGAGGGGCCCCGGGCGAGCTGCCAGGTGGAACTGACCCCTATACAGGGACCGTTAGGAGCAGGCCCAGGGGTTCGAGTACCACGGTAGCCGGTACTGAGAGGGACGGCTCACAGGAGACATGGGTGGGTATGACTGAGGGGACGGTACTGGATACTAGGAACACCAGGTGTGTACACAGAAGTGCGCTAACTACAGGATAGTACGAGACAGGTACCCGTGAGCACGTATGGCGTGTGGCGAGTAATACGTCCGGAGGTAAACCAAGCAAGACGCGTGCAAGGAGCACGACAGAGTACAGGATGGAGCAGCAGTCGTGCCAGGAGGAGTATTAGAGTATAGGGACAGAGAGAGTGCCCGGAGGCACAGCGGAGCAAGAGACAGAGCACAAGATCCGAGTGGATGCCAGAGGGCACGACTGAGCAAAGACAGAGCGGAATGGAAGTTCAGAAAGGGTGCCCTGGAGCACCAAGAACACAAGGCGGAACAGAGGACCTGAGTACAGCGAACAGCCTGGCAGCGAAAAAGAACGTCCCAGCCAGGAAGCACAACAATAATCAGGCACATCCCATAGGGGAAGGTAGCCTGATATAGCACATGACCATGACAGGTTCCAGGTCAGATCCTAGCCAGAAAGCACATGACCACTACAGCTTTCGGGTCATGTCCTCCATTACCATAGAGGGGACCGACCTGGAGACAACACTGACAGGAGCGCGCAAGCGCAAACGTGATATGGAGGAGGAGCGCCGGGGACGAGAGCTGCCCATGCGCATCCGACGGGAGCCCCCGGGGGACCGCCGTACCGGAGGGAGTGACGTCGGGACCGAAACCCCGCCTCCTGGTGAGCGCGGCATAACACCGGTGTTTGTGGACAGCGGAGCAGGAGTCAGCCTGGTGGATGCTCGCTTTGTCCAGACTCATGGTCTAAGGTGTAGGACGCTAGCTCAGCCTATAAGCGTCCAGGCCATAAACTCTGTTCCACTGAGCCAGGGGAGCTTTACCAAGGTCATAGAGAATATACATCTGCGTATAGAACATCATGAGGAGTCCTTGTCATGCTACGTCTTGTGTTGTGGAGTGTTACGAGCTCATACCAAACATACAACCCGTTCCCCAGGTTAGAGCTTCGGAGATGTGTGTTGCCTCCAGAACATACGTTGCCAATACCAGCGGGCTCGTTTCTCATCAACCTGACATGCAGGTAGTTGCTGGGGTGAACTCTGGGTCTGGGCGTCCCCGCTGTAGGTGGTTCCCTGATGGGGAGCCGTCTTGAGGGTTCAGAGGCCCCTCATTAAGGGGAGGGTACTGTCATGATCCATGCTGGATCAGGACAGATAAAAGCACAGGTAACCTTTTTTTTTCTAAGCTGTGCTTAAGTTTTGGTTTTTGCCCCAGTGGCCATTAGGATTATTGCACTGTGGTGTCGTTTGTTCTAAGTTTGCCCCCGGTGGTGGTGAGCGTTATTGCACATGATTATAAATCAGGTGTGATTGCTGGCTCTTACCGATAAGTGTCAGGTGTTGCAATCACTGTTGGTGAAAGTGCTGATTTCCAACCAAGTCTGGTGGAGGAAGGAACTACAGAGAAGCGTTCCTTGCAGCTCAGGCAGAGCTCTGGTGTAGTAGCTTCAGGAGGAAAGCTGAATTCTGGTGGTGGACTCTGTTGCTGGGGGCAAGTGCAAGTGCAACAGAGTAAAGCTAAGTTGTGTTTCCCCATTTGTGTTTTTCCTTAGTGTGTATTAGTGCAGTGGTGGGGCCAGTGCCTGCGCCACCCAGGTTCCTAGCAAGGGATAGGTATAGGGTGTGCTAGGGCGACAGGTTCCTTATCGGCGCCTGGTGCGGAACTGGCATAGGGAACGTTAGGAGCGTTAGGGACACCGACTCAGGGGAGTGCAGGAGGTCTCCACGTCCCCTTTCCCTATCGCAGGGCCCACCGTTGTAACTGTTTTCCCTTCCCCCGTGACATGTGGGTTTTGGTGCACCCACTGCTGGATAAAGATTATCACCTCTACACCGATAACTTTTATACCAGCATCCCACTCTTCAAATCCCTCTCTGCGCGAGGTACCGCAGCCTGTGGTACTGTCAGCAAAAATCGGAAGGAGTGATGGCAGAGCCCAATGTAGCGACCACCTGCTGGTGGTCAAGTACAAGGTCAAGAGGGATGTCCTTCTCTTGACTACCATACACGGTGATGGCAGTGCCATCGGCACTGTACAAGATACCTCTACACAGGTCTGCAAACCGGACTGTGTACTGGGGTACAACAAAAACATGGGGGGCGTTGATCTCTCTGATCAACTCCTCCAAACGTACAGTGCTTAGAGAAAGGCCAAGGTGTGGTACAAAAAGCTAGCCGTGCACATCGTACAAATGGCAATGCTCAACTCTTTCCTGCTGTCACGATGTGCACGCCACACCGATATGTCGTACCTGCAGTTCCAGGAGATTGTGGTTAAGGCCCTGATATTTGGCACTCACGAAGGAGCGGGCCCCAGTACTTCCTGAACTGAAGGTGTTCGTATCGTACCAGGTCAGCATTTCCCAGCGGGTGGTCCTGCAAACTCAAAAAAGAGGTAAGTCGCAAAAAAGGTGCCGAGTGTGCTACAAAAGGGGAATGCGCAAGGACAACATTTATCAATGTGACACCTGCGCCGAAAAACGTGGCCTGTGTATAAATTTACATAACAGGAAACAGGTTAGTTCCAAAAAGGGGGCACATCTAAATAAGTTCATTGGTGGTCTAGTTTCCAAAAAGGGGGCACGGGTTGGGCATTGCCACCGTATAGGCACATCTAGATAAGTTCCTTGGGGCTCTGGTTTCCAAAAAGGGAGCACTTGTGTTTTTTTTTTTTACTGCTTAGGCACATCAGGGGCTCTGCAAACGGAACATGATGCCCGCAGACCATTCCATCAAAGTTTGCATTCCAAAACGTCACTACTTCCCTCCCTTCCGAGCCCCAATGTATGCCCAAACAGTAGTTTTCTCCCACATATGGGGTATCCGCGTACTCAGGACAAATTGGACAGCAACTTTTTGGGTCCAAATTCTCCTGTTACCCTTGGAAAATTAAAAATTGGGGACTAAAAGATCATATTTGTAGGAAAAAAATAGGATTTTTCTTCATGCCCGGGCATTATAAACTTTAGTGAAACATCTGGGGTTCAAAGTTCCCACCACACATCTACATAAGTTCTTTAGGGGATCTAGTTTCCAAAATGGGGTCACTTGTGGGGGGTTTCTACTGTTTAGGCACATCAGAGGCTCTGCAAACGGAACATGACGGCCGCAGACCATTCCATCAAAGTCTGCATTCCAAAACGTCACTACTTACCTTCCGAGCCCTGACGTGTGCCCAAATACAGTTGTGCCCAAAAGTATTGACACCCCTGCAATTTTGTCAGATAATACTCAGTTTCTTCCTGAAAATGATTGCAATCACAAATTCTTTGGTATTATTATCTTCATTTAATTTGTCTTAAATGAAAAAACACAAAAGAGAATGAAGCAAAAAGCAAAACATTGATCATTTCACACAAAACTCCAAAAATGGGCCAGACAAAAGTATTGGCACCCTCAGCCTAATACTTGGTTGCACAACCTTTAGCCAAAATAACTGCGACCAACCGCTTCCGTTAACCATCAATGAGTTTCTTACAATGCTCTGCTGGAATTTTAGACCATTCTTCTTAGGCAAACTGCTCCAGGTCCCTGATATTAGAAGGGTGCCTTCTCCAAACTGCCATTTTTAGATCTCTCCACAGGTGTTCTATGGGATTCAGGTCTGGACTCATCGCTGTCCACCTTAGAAGTCTCCAGTGCTTTCTCTCAAACCATTTTCTAGTGCTTTTTGAAGTGTGTTTTGGGTCATTGTCCTGCTGGAAGACCCATGACCTCTGAGGGAGACCCAGCTTTCTCACACTGGGCCCTACATTATGCTGCAAAATTTGTTGGTAGTCTTCAGACTTCATAATGCCATGCACACGGTCAAGCAGTCCAGTGCCAGAGGCAGCAAAGCAACCCCAAAACATCAGGGAACCTCCGCCATGTTTGAATGTAGGGACCGTGTTTTTTTCTTTGAATGCCTCTTTTTTTCTCCTGTAAACTCTATGTTGATGCATTTGCCCAAAAAGCTCTACTTTTGTCTCATCTGACCAGAGAACATTCTTCCAAAACGTTTTAGGCTTTTTCAGGTAAGTTTTGGCAAACTCCAGCCTGGCTTTTTTATATCTCGGGGTAAGAAGTGGGGTCTTCCTGGGTCTCCTACCATACAGTCCCTTTTCATTCAGACGCCGACGGATAGTACGGGTTGACACTGTTGTACCCTCGGACTGCAGGGCAGCTTGAACTTGTTTGGATGTTAGTCGAGGTTCTTTATCCAACATCCGCACAATCTTGCGTTGAAATCTCTTGTCAATTTTTCTTTTCCATCCACATCTAGGGAAGTTAGCCACAGTGCCATGGGCCTTAAACTTCTTGATGACAATGCGCACGGTAGACACAGGAACATTCAGGTCTTTGGAGATGGACTTGTAGCCTTGAGATTGCTCATGCTTCCTCACAATTTGGTTTCTCATGTCCTCAGACAGTTCTTTGGTCTTCTTTCTTTTCTCCATGCTCAATGTGGTACACACAAGGACACAGGACAGAGGTTGAGTCAACTTTAATCCATGTCAACTGGCTGCAAGTGTGATTTAGTTATTGCCAACACCTGTTAGGTGCCACAGGCAAGTTACAGGTGCTGTTAATTACACAAATTAGAGAAGCATCACATGATTTTTTGAACAGTGCCAATACTTTTGTCCACCCTCTTTTTTATGTTTGGTGTGGAATTATATCCAATTTGGCTTTAGGACAATTCTTTTTGTGTTTTTTCATTTAAGACAAATTAAATGAAGATAATAATAACAAAGAATTTGTGTTTGCAATAATTTTCAGGAAGAAACAGAGTATTATCTGACAAAATTGCAGGGGTGTCAATACTTTTGACCACAACTGTAGTAGTTTTCTTGTACATATGGGGTATCAGCATACTCAGGAAAAATTGGATAACTTTTTGGGTCCAATTTCTCCTGGTATCCTTGGGAAAATAAAAAAATGGGGACTAAAAGATCATGTTTGTGGAAAAATTATCTTTTTTTTTTTTTTCATGCCCGGGTGTTATAAACTTTAGTGAAACACTTAGAGGGTCAAAGTGCTCACCACACAACTAGATAAGTTCCTTTGGGGGTCTAGTTTCCAAAATGGGGTCACTTGTGGGGGGTTTCCACTGTTTAGGCAGATCAGGAGCTCTCCAAACGCGACAAGGCGTCCAATCTCAATTCCAGCCAATTTTGGTTTGAAAAAGTTAGACGTTGCTCCTTCCCTTCCGAACTCTGCCGTGTGCCCAAACAGTATTTCCCCCCACATATGGGGTAACAGCGTATTCAGAAAAAATTGTACAACAACTTTTGGGGTCCAATTTCTCCATTTATCCTTGTGAAAATAAAAAATTGGGGACTAAAAGATCATGTTTGTAAAAAAAAAAATATGATTTTTTAATTTTTTTTTATATAACTGGATATTTATTGATTTTCCAATAGAAATTTACAGAATGATAACACATCAAGATACAATGCATGTAATCATTCAATGCAAAACAGTTAAACATAATAGAGACAAATATAATTGACAAGACAGTGAAACACGAGGGAGGGAAGGAGGAAAGATCCCAGGGAAAGATGGCACATTTTGCTGAGTAAATATCGATACTAAGCCTTCCGAGCCCAGTATACATCCCACAGATTCCACGTTGCTTCAAAACTTTCAAACGTATTATTTATTAAAGCAGTGAGATGTTCCATACTTCGTATGTCCTGTATGCGGGAATGCAACTCGTTAAGTGA
The DNA here is from genome assembly GCF_039654945.1 of Dendrobates tinctorius. Taxonomy (NCBI): domain Eukaryota; kingdom Metazoa; phylum Chordata; class Amphibia; order Anura; family Dendrobatidae; genus Dendrobates; species Dendrobates tinctorius. The sequence goes on along the minus strand of NW_027361747.1, from coordinate 29,044,837 downwards.
CGGAGGATAAGCCAGCCTCCACTTCCTTGCTATTAAACATCTTGCGGCTGTGGTCAGATGTAAAAGAATCTGCCGAATCCTACTTCCAATCTGCAATGGGGGGATATTGAGCAAGTAGAATTTAGGGTCTAATGGAATATGAAGACCCGTAACTTCGAAGATTAAAGTTTTGACCCTACTCCAAAACCCTTGTATAATTGAACAAGTCCAAAAAATATGGGTTAGGTCTCCATCATCAGAACCGCATCTCCAACATTGCCCAGATATATTAGGATTAAATTTATGCAATAACGAAGGAGTATGATACCAAAACATAAGTAATTTAAACTGGTTTTCCTTATACGTATAACAAGTGGAAGTCTTAGTTGCCCTCCTCCAGACCCCTGCCACACACCCGGAGAAAGAGATTCCCCCAAGAAACCCTCCCACCTGTCCATATAGGAGTTTCTTGGAGACTCCTCCGGATACGGGTCTAATAAAATCCTATAGATATTAGATATAAGACCCTTGGTCGATACTCCTGCCCTGCAGAGTCTCTCAAAGCGGGTTGGTTTGGAGACTACTAAGGAAGAGTAAAGAGACTGCATATAATGCCTAATTTGTAAATACCGATCGAAAGAGTTTGAAGGTAAGTCGAAGCCCGATTGTATCTTATCAAACGGTAACAAGGATCTAGAGTGACTATCAACTATATCAGCAAAACAAAAATGTCGCTTATCAAACCACAACTTAATCAAGTTCCCCCTAAAGCTGTCTGGTAGTTTGGGATTAAACAAAAAGGAGGTTAGTGGAGAGCATTTCTGATTTTTTATTTTCACGCCCGGGCGTTATAAACTTTAGTAAAACAGTTGGGGGTCAAAGTGCTTACCACACATCTAGATAAGTTTCTTGGGGGGTCTAGTTTCCAAAATGGGGCCACTTGTGGGGAGTTTCCACTGTTAAGGTACATCAGGGGCTCTCCAAACGCGACATGACGTCCGATCTCAATTCCAGCCAATTTTGGTTTGAAAAAGTCAAATGGCGCTCCTTCCCTTCCGAGCTCTGCCGTGCGCCCAAACAGTGGTTCCCCCGGTTCCCCCACACATACAGTAAGGGATATCAGCGTACTCAGAACAAATTGGACAACAACTTTAGCTGTCCATTTTCTCTTTTAGCCTTGTGAAAATAAAAAAAAATCGTAAAAGATCATTTTTTTTGTCTAAAAAGTTACATTTTCATTTTTTCCTTCCACGTTGCTTCAGTTCCTGTGAAGCACCTGAAGGGTTAATAAACTTCTTGAATGTAGTTTTGAGCACCTTGAGAGGTGCAGTTTTTAGAATGGTGCCACTTTTGGGTATATTCTGCCATATAGACCCCTCAAAGTGACTTCAAATGTTAGGTGGTCCCTAATAAAAATGGTTTTGTAAATTTTGTTGTTAAAATGAGAAATCGCTGGGCAACGTTTAATCCTTATAACTTCCTAACAAAAAAAAATTGTTTCCAAAATTGTGCTGATGTAAAGTAGACATGTGGGAAATGTTATTTATTAACCATTTTGTGTGACGTATTTCTCTGTTTTAAGGGCATAAAAATTCAATGTTTGAAAATTGCAAGATTTTCCAAATTTTTGGAAAATTTCCGTTTTTTACACATACATATATTGAAGAAATGTTACCACTAACGTGACGTACAAGATGTCACGAAAAAACAAACTCAGAATCACCAACATCCGTTGAAGTTTTCCAGAGTTATAACCTCATAAAGAGACAGTGGTCAGAATTGTAAAAATTGGCCTGGTCATTAACGTGCAAACTACCCTTGGGGGTAAAGGGGTTAAGGTTTTTTTGTTTACACAGAGGATCTATGTTCTACCTCATTCTCTGTCTGTGTTTCTGGCTTTTTACCATGAGCACATCTGTTGTGTATTCCTGAAAACTTCTGGTTTTAAGAAGAACATTTAAAAAATGTAAATATTTTTGTGCTGTCTGTTATTAATAAAGGATAGTGTAAATCACAGAATTAGCTTAAAAATGTTTTTCTTCAATATACTGGTATGCTTAACCCCTTCACCCGAGTCTGTTTTCACCTTCCTGACCAAGCCAAATTTTAGAATTCTGACATAATAACTGCAACGCTTCAATGGATCCCACTGATTCAGAGATAGTTTTTTCATTGCACACTTTAGTTCATGATAGCAGTAAAATTTCATTTCTTCAGTATGACTTGCGTTTATTTCGAAAAAAATGAAAATTTGTAGAAAATTTTAAATTTTGCACTTTTCAAACCTTTAATTTTTATGCCCTTAAATCAGAGAGTTATGTCACACAAAACACAATTTTTGTTGTTTTTAGGAAGTTGCATTTCTCGCACAGCTGCAGACAGCCATCTACTTACTCTGCATGTCCTGATGAATGTCCATCCACGTAATGCAAGTACGACTCAAGCCCACAAGAATGGGACCATTTGGATATGCCTCTGTGTAGAGAATCCTCTTCTATGATATTTATATGCCCAAAAGGCAATATAGACATGGGATCTCTTCATGAGCCAATAATGGTACCCCTGCTTTCCTTCTTGTTATGCTTAGAGCCAAGAGGGCTAAGCCTAACAGCAAGGTTACTGATGGACTACTGGCTTCTTATAGATACTGAGTTGTTTGTATGGCATCTATCATAAAGTGCTCAGTACTGTTTGTGTCCTGAGGAAGAAGTCTGGAATGACTTAGACTGAAAAACCTGGAATAAAAAATCGTTTATTATACTTCCATCTCGATCTTCATTGCCTGCCAACAGCGCGGATAAACCACATTTGGCTCCTTTTTTTTCCCTAAAAAGTGTTGAGTAGAGAAAATTTAGGTGCCTACTTGAAGATGAACGTCATATAAAATGTTACTTCACAATAATCAAGAATCAAACAAATGTATATAGACAATAAATATTTTAATGTTTATCCACAAAGTTAATTATAATGCAGTTCAGAAAGTTAGATTTAGAGAAATTGCTGCAATATAAAGCACACAAATGGTGCAATGTAATAAATTAAATTGAATCAATAGAAAGGAAATAAAAGATGTATTATAGTAAGACATACCCAAAAGTAAAAATAGAACGTGTCACAATATTGAAATTCACTTCAGACCCCAACACACATTTCATCCCTTCATCTGATGTAAACGCAATGTCTTTCTCAGGTAGAATCTGCCTGAAGAAGCGCTTACAAAATGCTAAAAAAGAATGAACAAAGCACTGCAGTATAAAAACGACTTGCCATGTATATGTTTAATGTTTCTGAGCTTCTTTTTACCACTTGTAGGGATTCACTTGCTCTGGTAGGCATTAGGATAGGACTTACATAGTGTTCACACTGGCAATGTAGTTTTGAGCCAAACACTTGCAGTTTTTATTGCTTTCCACAGGTTGCAGAGCACCAAAACTACAAAAGCATAATGTAATAACCCTGCCGGCATCACTGCATGGCCTCCCATCCCCCACACGCCAACTTACTCACTGCTCAAGGCCTTGCTGTGTGTTCTGTCTGCTGCCGGCTTTATGCTGTGTGCCTCTTGCTTCCTGCCTGCTCTTTGCATGCTTTCCGGCTGTGCGCATAAGGGGGTGGTGCCAGAACTTTATGGTTCTTATGCAATCAAGGTGCACCTGTCTAATGTGTCCCTGGCCAATTACCAAGAGGCCTCTACTATTTAGGGCAGCTCCATCCAGTGGAACTTGCATGTGCAATGTGTTACCTCAGTTAGTGTCTTGCTACTGAGTCGCCAGGTCTTGTTCTGTGTTTCGCTTTCTCTGAAGACTTGATTCCTAGCTTTGCCTTATACATGTCTCTCCGCCCTCTAGGAGGCAGAATATCCTAGTCTCTGTGTCTTTGTTTCTACCTTTCCTTGTACCTCTCCGTCTGCCCTCCAGGAGGCAGAATATCCTGGTCTCTGTGCTATTGCTCCTCACCTTGCCTCATACTTGTCCTTGCCTCCAGGAGGCAGAATATCCTGGTTCTTGTGTCTTTGTTCCTGTACCTTGTCTAGTACTATTAACTTGTGTGTACTCAGTCCTACCTCTGTCTCTTGGTCTCCTCGTCTGTGGCTACTTTCCCTGCTGTGTCTATCCTTGTGTCCTCTCCGTCTGCCTGTGTTCCGCACTCTTGCAGCTCTGCTTATGCTCCGCACTCTTGCGGCTCTGCCTGCTCCGTACTCTTGAAGCTCTACTTATGTTCCGCACTCTTGCGGCTTTGAGTGCTCAGTACTCTTGTGACTCTGCCTGTGCTCCGCACTCTTGCGGCTCTGCCTGCTCCATACTGCTGCGGTTCTGCCTGTGCCCAGCTTCTACTTGTACCTGCACCTACTGTGTGAACAGGTCTCTACCTGTTTCTTCATACACCATTCCTTCCTGCCAGTACCTGCTGTGTGAACAGGACTCTACCTATTCCATACACCACTCCTGCCTGCCCTGTGTCTCAGCCGTGCCTGCCTGCCCTGTGTCTCAGCCGTGCCTGCCTGCCCTGTTTCTCAGCTGTGCCTGCCTGCCCTGTGTCTCAGCCGTGCCTGCCTGCCCTGTGTCTCAGCTGTGCCTGCCTGCCCTGTGTCTCAGCCGTGCCTGCCTACTCGTCCAAGTATCAGCTGTGCTCTTCTGCCAGTCGTACCTGTCGCCCGCACCTGTCCTAGTGTTCCTGTTCCCCAGTGGGATCAGCAGCCACAGCCAGACACCACCCTGGAGTGGCACCTGGCAGCTGCCTGCCTCACAAGCCAGACCTCACCATCAGAGGCTCCAGTGTAAACCAAGGCAGCTATCTTAGGCCTTTTTCCTATTTCCGTTTTTTGACGTCAGTGTAAATCCGCCAGAATGTGAAAAAACGGATCCGTTTCCGTTGTGGCACAAACGGAGGCCACCGGATCTGGTTTTTTTACGGATCCGCATTATCAGCTAGTGGGGGAAATTTAAAGGAACACGAGCCGAGAGAGAGAGATTTTTGGGGTTAAATTTCTGGCAAGGAAATTCTTTCGGGCATGCTCAGTGTCAAAAAGCGGCCCATAGGCGACCATTATAACGAATGGCGGATAGCAGCGGATCTGTTGCTATCCGCTATTTTGACGCTGGCAAAAACGTTTAATTGTCCATCAACTGAAGTCAGCGGACGCCAAAATTTTGGCGGATCCGTCAAAAAACGGATCCAACGGATGACCATCCATCAAAATCCGCCGCTAATGCAAGTCAATGGGAAAAAAAACGGCGGATTTTGACTGATGGCAACAAACGGAAATGTGAAACAGGCCTTAGTCACGCCCCTTCCAGAGTAGTCTGGTTTGTGGCACAGTGGGGCCACAACCCCCTGGCTCACGCCCACCAGTCTGAGCGTGACCCATAAACATAAATCCCTAGCCTTGGCCAGGTGCTAACTAAACAGTATAGACCCTGACTAGTTCAGACACGGCTGAGCTAGCCCCAGTTAAGTCAAACAAAAACTGTTATAGCCATAACAGCCATAGTAATCAATGAATCTTAGAGTTTGATGCACTAGGCCTGTGCAGACTGTTCTCAAAGAGATTCTGGTTTCTTTCTCTTCCACTTCAGTACATATCCAGTCTGCTCAGCCTCCCCGGCAGACTTTTGTAGATAAACACCTAGTCTGTTTATATGCACAGTTATCCAGGTGTGCTAATCATAGTCTGCATAACTAGGATTTAATGCTAGCCTACCCGGCTGTGCTACACACTTCAGGCTTTGACCATTCTTCAGGCAGTGTCTGCTTGGAAACCGATAGTTAGTTTATAGAAAAAAAACTGCCGCAAAAATAACCAAAATGATGCAGAAGAAAACACTTCGGGAAAAACAATGTTAGCTTTTCCTGAAGCATCCTCTGTTTCAAAAACGCAACGGGTCCACCGGTGTCAAAGAGACGTCGTGTGCACATACACTAAGGCCAACATCTTTTGACTGGTGAAATTGATAAAGTCAAAGGTTTTCAAGAGTCCCTGGATTACCAGCTGCAAAATAGCCCTAAAATATCGACAGTCCACTGCTATATTTGACAGCATGTCTCTGTCCACCCTTATTTGTCTTACAAAAATGTGACAGTGGTTCGCAATGGCACCCAAAGAGTTAAAATTTCGTCTCCTCTGTTCTCATCAAGCAATTCAATATGCAGTGTCAGAGACTGATATGCTGTATTTTGTTGTGGAGACAGTGGAATTTATTTTTTTAAATACCAAGATTATAATAAAAATATGCAGTTGTAAAAATGTCATTTTCATTTTTTGATGCTGTGCGGATCACTAACCCACTGGTCATGCCTTTCATCAGTTATAGAGACAAAGAGCAAAAAAAAGATTTTTGTGTAAAAATGCAATTTGTTTGGTTTCATTCAAAATATTCTTTGAGTTCCCATAATTTCACCCATATTTTTTAAAGAATATATTATTCTTAAAATACTAAACCTTAATATAGGAATCTTGTCTGCAAGGTAAAACGGTAAGCAATTTCTCCAACATATTTCTTATGTATATCAGGTATTTCCCAGCACATCTGTACACTGACGATTCTGGAGGTCTCAGCTCCTCTAACACACAGAAAAAGAATTTATTTTGCTGGATCATACGGAATTGCGCTAATTTTTATAAGCTTACTGTCAGACTTCCTCTACAAGCCTTCAACCTCTCTTTAAAGAATTATTCGTTTTTTCTTATCTTCTTCTTTGTATAAACATTTTGTATGTACACCGGACACCTTTTGTGATTTTAAGGCCTTGGAAGAGTGTCTTCGAGAACAGCTGAGAATGAAGGCCCAACTGAGGCTCCTCGAGCACCAAACCAAATTACAACAAATAAAAATTGAGAATCTCTTACAAGAAAAGGAGCTCCAGTTCATGGATCGAGGAGATGACATGGCAGTAATCGACCTCGTAGAGAAAAGAACATACGCAGGTCAGAATCTCATTTATTCCCATAAAGAAAAAAAATGTAATGTTCAGTCCTACATCTTTTTGCTGACTCCTCTCTATTATGTGCATGTGTAATAATACACCATATGGGCTGCGGCTGTCCAGTTTGGTCAGTGCCTTAAAGCTCCAATCTCCCTTTATGGTGTAATAACATCACCAGAAAATTATCTGAGAGTATAAAGTGAATTTTTCACAAGGTTTTTGCTACCTTATCTGAGAGCAGCATAATGTAGAGAAAGACACTCTGAATCCAGCAATGTGTCATTTAGTTTACTGGGTGCAGCAGTTGTGACACTATCAGAGTTTTTAGATGTTGCCTGTAGCAGAGCTCAAAAGCTGTCCCCGTCCGCACCCCTCATTAACAGCTCTCTGTGTACAATATATATTGACAGTAAGCTGTTATTGTTGGATGCCTGGTTGGACCAGGTCTCACAAGGGCACCAGTCCGGGCAGTGATAAGCACCTGCTGATAAAACACTCATTGTATTGAAACAACAGCACACAGCCTAATAAATGACATACCATATTTTTCGGACTATAAGACGCACAGAACCATAAGACGCACCCCAAATTTTCAGAAGGAAAATAGGGAAAATAATAATGTGTCAAATGGGGTTCCGTCATAAAGTCCGCTTACTGGGGGGGGAATCAGCACAGGTGGAGAAGTGGTCACATGAGTTGTTCGGTGGTCCAGGCTGGTGCCCTGGCCTCCAGTAAATCCCATCCCAGGCTGGTGCGGCGGTGGTGCTCTCGGGTTCCCGGTGGCTGTGCCGATATTTTGCAACAGGTTCGACGGTGGTGCGGCAGGGCTCTGTCGGCATTTTGCAAGAGGTGCGGTGGTGGTGCTCTGAGGTGCGGCGGTGCTGTGCCGGCATTTTGCGACAGGTGCAGCGGTGATGCTCTGTGGTGTGGATTTTCTGTGATGCTCTTTGACACAGTGGTGCTGATGCTCTGTGTGGCACTGTGGTGCGGACGCTCTGTGATGCTCTGTGCAGCACAGTGGTGTGGATGGTCTATGATACTCTGTGCGGCACGGTGGTGCAGATGCTTTTTGATGCTCTGTGTGGCACAGTGGTGCGGATGCTCTGTGATGCTCTGAGTATACATGCGGGACTCCGCCAGTATTTTGTGAAAGCCCGGAGGCCCCCGCAGATCCAATGCTGCGATGCGGTGACCTCCGGAAAAATGGCCGCAGGGGGCGGTGCATGCTCAGATTGAGATCTCGGCAACCCAAGATCTCAGGATGAGACTTTGATGCCGAGATCTCAATCTGCTACGATGCAGTGGCCTCTGGGAATATGGCTGCTGGGGGCGGCGCATGCTCATATTCAGATCTCATCCCGAGATCTCAAGACAAGATCTCGGTGCCAAGATCTCAATCTGAGCATGCAACGCTCCCGGCGGCCATTTTCCTGGAGGCCACCGCTTCGCAGCAATGGATCTGTGTGGGCCTCTGGGCTTTCAGAAAATGCCAGTGGAGCCCCCCACACCACAGAGCACCACCGCGCACCAAAAAGCATGACCGCTATACCAGCCTAGGAAGGGAGGCTGCATCGCCCTGCAGCATCGGACCGAGACCGCCGCCACAGTATTTTTAAAGTATATTCCGACTATGACGCACCCCCATTTTCCTCAAAAAGTTTTTGAGAAAAAAGTGCGTCTTGTGGTCCGAAAAATACGGTATCTCTGAAATCAGTGTCTTAGCCCCCTAACTCTTACTGCCCTCAGATTACATAGCAAAAACCTGCTGACAAATTCCTTTATGATGCAGATGTTCAGGGGGTAGTCCCCACCCAGTCTTATTTTTCTAGCTGCCAGCAATGTTGTGTCGTATTGGCATGTGACCATTGAAGCCAATCACTGGCCTTATCTGTCATGTGCCGTACTTATTGCATTATTTGTGAGTGCTCTTTGTGTACTTAAAAATAAGAGCGGGAGTTCTACCTCCTATAATTGACATCTACACCTCTTTTTCTTTGAACTAGTCATTTATAAAACTCCCAGTAATGGCCCCATACACATTATATTAACCCCTTTCCGACGTTGGGAGTAATAGTACACCCAAGTCGGAATCTCTCCCTTTGATGTGGTCTTCGGCGCTGAGCCCACATCTTTCCTGGCACTTGTCAGCTATTTTGAACATAGCTCTGCTGTATCTGGATGTCATGTCATCGTGGGACAATCGTTATTAGGACTACATCGGATCAGGGAATTGGTTTGTTTTTTTGTTTTTTATCGGGTGATCGATGGCTTCGCTTTGGGCATGCAATTAAAAAAATGGAAAATTGTAGGATTTTATTTCATTAAAATACTTTTTTTCTGGCTTTGTTTTTTTTTAACCCTTTAACTATAGGAATACTAATAGTATCTTATTGACACCTCTCCATTATTAACCGGGCTTAATGTCACCTTACAATCAAAGGTGACATTAACCCCGTATTACCCCATGTGCCACCGCTGCATAGCAGTGGGAAGAGAGAGGCTAATCACCGGAATTGGCACATCTTAGAGATACGCCATTTTTGGGGCGGCTGCAGGCTGGTGTTTGTAGCCAGGGGGAGTCCAATATCCATGGACCCTCTCTAGGCTATGAATATCAGCCTGCAGCTGTCTGCGTAGCCTTTCTGGCTATTACCCAAATCATTTTTTGGGGGGTCCCCCTATTTTAATAGTCAGAAAAGGCTACGCAGACAGCTGCGGGCTGATATTCATAGCCTGGGAAGATCCATGGGTATTACCCCCTTCCCAGGCTACAAATATTGGCCCCCGGCCTTTGGCTTCCCTTCTCTGGCGCAGAAAATTACGCAGGAACCCACGTCATTCTTTTTTGGGGGGCCACCCTATTTTAATAGCCAGATAGATATATCTATAGATACATAGATGTATGTCTAGATAGATCGATAGATAGATCTCTACCTAGGTAGATCTATAAATAGATCTCTAGATATATCTACAGTTAGGTCCATATATATTTGGACAGAGACAACATTTTTCTAACTTTGTTTCTAGACATTACCACAATGAATTTTAAACAAAACAATTCAGATGCAGTTGAAGTTCAAACTTTCAGCTGTCATTTGAGGGTATCCACATTAAAATTGGATGAAGGGTTTAGGAGTTTCAGCTCCTTAACATGTGCCACCCTGTTTTTAAAGGGACCAAAAGTAATTGGACAATTGACTACAAGGCTATTTCATGGACAGGTGTGGGCTATCCCTTCATTATATCATTCTCAAGCAGATAAAAGGCCTGGAGTTGATTTGAGGTGTGGTGCTTGCATTTGGAAGGTTTTGCTGTGAAGGAAACAAGCGGTCAAAGGAGCTCTCCATGCAGGTGAAACAAGCCATCCTTAAGCTGAAAAAACAGAAAAAACCCATCCGAGAAATTGCTACATTAGGAGTGGCAAAATCTACAGTTTGGTACATCCTGAGAAAGAGAGAAAGAAAGCACTGGTGAACTCATCAATGCAAAAAGACCTGGGCGCCCACGGAAGACAACAGTGGTGGATGATCGCAGAATAATCTCCATGGTGAAGAGAAACCCCTTCGCAACAGCCAACCAAGTGAACAACACTCTCCAGGAGGTAGGCGTATCAATATCCAAATCTACCATAAGGAGAAGACTGCATGAAAATAAATACAGAGGGCTCACTGCACGGTGCAAGCCACTCATAAGCATCAAGAATCAAAAGGCTAGACTGGACTTTGCTAAAAAACATCTAAAAAACCCAGCACAGTTCTGGAAGAACATTCTTTGGACAGATGATACCAAGATCAACCTCTACCAGAATGATGGAAAGAGAAAAGTATGGTGAAGGTGTGGTACAGCTCATGATCCAAAGCATACTACATCATCTGTAAAACACGGCGGAGGCAGTGTGATGGCTTGGGCATGCATGGATGCCAGTGGCACTGGGTCACTAGTGTTTATAGATGATGTGACACAGGACAGACGCAGCCAAATGAATTCTGAGGTATTCAGAGCCATACTGTGTGCTCAGATCCAGCCAAATGCAGCCAAATTGATTGGTCGTCGTTTCATACTACAGATGGACAACGACCCTAAACATAAAGCCAAAGCAACCCAGGAGTTTATTAAAGCAAAGAAGTGGAATATTCTTGAATGGCCAAGTCAGTCACCTGATCTCAACCCAATTGAGCATGCATTTCACTTGTTAAATACTAAACTTCAGACAGAAAGGCCCACAAACAAACAGCAACTGAAAACCACCGCAGTGAAGGCCTGGCAGAGCATCAAAAAGGAGGAAACACAGCGTCTGGTGATGTCCATGAGTTCAAGATTTCAGGCAGTCATTGCCAACAAAGGGTTTTCAACCAAGTACTAGAAATGAACATTTTATTTACAACTATTTAATCTGTCCAATTACTTTTGATCCCTTTAAAAACAGGGTGGCACATGTTAAGGAGCTGAAACTCCTAAACCCTTCATGCAATTTTAATGTGGATACCCTCAAATGAAAGCTGAAACTCTGAACTTCATCTGCATCTGAATTGTTTTGTTTAAAATTCATTGTGGTAATGTCTAGAACCAAAATTAGAAAAATGTTGTCTCTATCCAAATATATATGGACCTAACTATCTATCTATCTATCCCATATCTATCTATCTATCTGTGTGTAATGTGTATGGGTTGGACAAATGTTAAAGAGGAGGTTGGACAAGAAATGACATCACAAATATATTTTTTTTGTTAAATAATATATCTTTATTTAGCTTACAAAAAAGTATACAAATCCGCATGTTAAAAAGCATCAAAAACGCAGGTGACCTGCCAGTGACCTCAGGTGCAGATTTGGTGCAGATTTACCTGCATCAAATCCTGATGCAATGCTGACTGTGGAAACAATACCCGTTGTCAAAATACTCAGTGTCTGCTGGAGTGGGGGAAACCTGGACTGCAGGAGGAGAGACAGCGGAGGTGAGCAGTAGGACGCTTCACCCCTCCCCCTGTGGTGACAGGAGGATTATCAGTGCACAAGTGGCAGGCGTCTAGACCAGAGTTCATACAAATATCCAGGAGGCTGAGGGAGAGGGAACCGTGCCCAGGGAAGCTGGTGGGCCAGACACCAAAAGGAGCTTCTGCAAAACAGACTGGTGACACACTATTGGACACCTGCTTCCCCATATAAAGGCCCTTTTCTTGAGGCAACAATAAGTGTGACTACAGCTGTTTGAGAAGATCTAGAACACATGGACTATATACAGTTGTGGCCAAAAGTATTGACACCCCTGCAATTCTGTCAGATAATACTCAGTTTCTTCCTGAAAATGATTGCAAACACAAATTCTTTGTTATTATTATCTTCATTTAATTTGTCTTAAATGAAAAAAGCACAAAAAGAATTGTCCTAAAGCCAAATTGGATATAATTTCACACCAAACATAAAAAAGAGGGTGGACAAAAGTATTGGCACTGTTCGAAAAATCATGTGATGCTTCTCTAATTTGTGTAATTAACAGCACCTGTAACTTACCTGTGGCACCTAACAGGTGTTGGCAATAACTAAATCACACTTGCAGCCAGTTGACATGGATTAAAGTTGATTCAACCGCTGTCCTGTGTCCTTGTGTGTACCACATTGAGCATGGAGAAAAGAAAGAAGACCAAAGAACTGTCTGAGGACTTGAGAAACCAAATTGTGAGGAAGCATGAGCAATCTCAAGGCTACAAGTCCATCTCCAAAGACCTGAATGTTTCTGTGTCTACCGTGCGCAGTGTCATCAAGAAGTTTAAAGCCCATGGCACTGTGGCTAACCTCCCTAGATGTGGACGGAAAAGAAAAATTGACAAGAGATTTCAACGCAAGATTGTGCGGATGTTGGATAAAGAACCTGGACTAACATCCAAACAAGTTCAAGCTGCCCTGCAGTCCGATGGTACAACAGTGTCAACCCGTACTATCCGTCGGCGTCTGAATGAAAAGGGACTGTATGGTAGGAGACCCAGGAAGACCCCACTTCTTACCTTGAGACATAAAAAAGCCAGGCTGGAGTTTGCCAAAACTTACCTGAAAAAGCCTAAAACATTTTGGAAGAATGTTCTCTGGTCAGATGAGACAAAAGTAGAGCTTTTTGGGCAAAGGCATTATCATACAGTTTACAGGAGAAAAAAAGAGGCATTCAAAGAAAAGAACACGGTCCCTACAGTCAAACATGGCGGAGGTTCCCTGATGTTTTGGAGTTGCTTTGCTGCCTCTGGCACTGGACTGCTTGACCGTGTCCATGGCATTATGAAGTCTGAAGACTACCAACAAATTTTGCAGCATAATGTAGGGCCCAATGTGAGAAAGCTGGGTCTCCCTCAGAGGTCATGGGTCTTCCAGCAGGACAATGACCCAAAACACACTTCAAAAAGCACTAGAAAATGGTTTGAGAGAAAGCACTGGAGACTTCTAAGGTGGCCAGCAATGAGTCCAGACCTGAATCCCATAGAACACCTGTGGAGAGATCTAAAAATGGCAGTTTGGAGAAGGCACCCTTCAAATATCAGGGACCTGGAGCAGTTTGCCAAAGAAGAATGGTCTAAAATTCCAGCAGAGCATTGTAAGAAACTCATTGATGGTTACCGGAAGCGGTTGGTCACAGTTATTTTGGCTAAAGGTTGTGCAACCAAGTATTAGGCTGAGGGTGCCAATACTTTTGTCTGGCCCATTTTTGGAGTTTTGTGTGAAATGATCAATGTTTTGCTTTTTGCTTCATTCTCTTTTGTGTTTTTTCATTTAAGACAAATTAAATGAAGATAATAATACCAAAGAATTTGTGTTTGCAATCATTTTCAGGAAGAAACTGAGTATTATCTGACAGAATTGCAGGGGTGTCAATACTTTTGGCCACAACTGTATACATAAGCTGTTTAACAGGCACAGTGAGAGATATTTCTCGGCAGCTGCCTCACATTGCACTGACAGGGGCTCCATCTACTGGCCAACTGGCACTATTACCCTTATTAACTCTTTCCTTTTTTGTGCCACAATATCTTCTGCTGGCTGGATATGCTGGGCCTCCCACCCCCTCACTCCTAAAATATTAAAGGGGTACACAGTTCATTGAGTCTGCAACAGAGCCACAATAGAGACATATTGTGTCTTACAAGATCTACCCCATATTCTGCTAAAATCCAACACGGATGGACTGGCAATATCTTCTGTCGCTTTGATTTTCTGGCTCGCCCGTCCCCACATTTCTGAAATATTAAAGGGGTTGTGATAAAACGCTCCGGGATCGCCTTTGCTGGGGTCAAAGGCCACGTGGGTTTAGCATGAAACTCAGATGCACAGCCGGGATCCGGACATAACTGACACTGAGTCAGGTTTATTTCAGGTGAAAGCAAAACATACAGAAAAATAAAGCATAAAACAAAAACCTTGCCTGTCCGGCACTAACTAAACAGGGTCCGATCTAACTACCAACTGGAGGGCTTCTCCCGTCCAGCCAAACCACGGTTACCATGAGCACTGCTTTCACTCACAAGTGTCGCTCACATAGACATGCTCTCTGTGTTCCCCAGGCTGAGCAACTAACACACCACCTGGCATCCTTTTATACCCGCCTCCCTCTGCCTATTAGTCATCAGGTGAGATACTGACCAGACTAGGCCACATAGGAAAGGTATCTGGGCGAGATATACCTGCCTTCATCTACGATTCCCCCATGCTTCTCACAGGGTATTACAACAGAGCTGCATTAGAGACATACTATGTCCTATAACGTTTACTCCATATCTTAATAAAATCCAACTCGGAGGGCATGGACGTTCCAGGTGGACTATGATAATGGAACACTAGGTCTGTCGCCACGGGCACAAATATGCGCGCTCTCCTATAAGTAATTGTCATGCGCTGACTTTCAGAACGCAGGAGGTCTCTGAGCAATGCGCCCCCAAAAATCTACTTCTTCAGAGATCAATACTCGATCAATCACACAACTATTGTCTCAACGTACAAAACCAACAAGTCACACTATGTTGGCATCAAAATCATCTTCACTGGGCTCCAAGGGCTCCCCTCAAAGATCACAGCAAACTGATCTGGCCACCTCAACAAACATGATCCCAATGACAATGGAGGATCTCCTGGCCACCATTCAGAAACGTTCAGAGCCGAGTTATCATCTGCTGTGGATAATTTCACACAACAAATTCAAGACATTGTCTGAAGGACTAATGATTTGGAGAAAAGAATGGATGACGCTGCTGATGCCACTGAACATAATAGTGAACAACTACAAGAATAAGATGCTAGACTCGAGTTTCTGGAGCTCAAGTGTGAAGACTTGGAGAACCGCTTGCGCCGAGGTAACATCAGAATTAAAGGACTTCCGGAAAGTAATTCCAACCTAATGGAAGTTGCCTCGCACCTCCTCCGCACCCTTTTACCTCAGGCAGACCCTAGTTCTTTAAAAATAACCACAGGGCCCTGGGAGGTCCCAAACCTGACGCCTCTCCAAGGGATGTTGTCCTCAAAATGCATCATGAAGAATCCAGAGACCTGATATTATCCCTTGCTCGCAGACTGACCAAATTACCAGGCTTTCCAGACACTGTTTCCTTATTCCCTGACATCTGCCCGGCGACTCTAATGAGGAGAAAGGCCGTGAAAGACGTAACAATGGCCTTAATTAAAGCAAATATCAAATACAGGTGGGGATTCCCACATGCTCTAATCTTCTCGCATAATAATTCCACCTACTCTCCAAGAAATTGTGGAGAGGGTAGAAAAGCACTAGAAAAAGCTGGCATCTCGATCCCAGACTCTGGGGCCTTACCGCAAAGACAGGCCTCGCAGAGAATGGATAGAAGTTTGCCGTACCAGACCCAATAAACTGCAGCACAACAACTAGTCTATCTCTTAAGACCGCTACTGGCGAATGTGCTGGAACAGTTTCATCGAACATTCAAAATGCTGAGACATTGTTCTGATAAGTATTACTATTTGATGTGATTTTTGACAATTTATGCATCTATACACATGGAGATTGAATGAATCCTTACTGTACGATCCTCAGACTCGACTATTGGTCGAACGGGAGCTCAATGCCTTTTTCCTCTCTAATATCACTCCTGGCACTTCAATGGGTAGTGTGTGGATGGCTCATAAAAAATACGTCACTGGTGTGTTAATTAGGATAGCATCCCAAAAAAAGAGAGATCATCTCCAGGAGCAATTGACTCTCGAGAACGAACTCTATAAATTAATAATAATAATAATAATCTTTATTTTTATATAGCGCTAACATATTCCGCAGCGCTTTACAGTTTTCACACATTTTCACTGTCCCCAATGGGGCTCACAATCTAAATTCAGTATGTCTTTGGAGTGTGGGAGGAAACCGGAGTACCCGGAGGAAACCCACGCAAACACGGGGAGAACATACAAACTCCTTGCAGATGTTGTCCTTGGAGGGATTCGAACGCAGGACCCCAGCACCACTGAGCCACCGTGCTGCCCCGAGCAATTAGAAACTTCCAACCAGTTGCATCCCTCACTATACTTAACTAAGCAAATTTATGATCTAAAACTAAACACTTTGCTAACGACCCGCACAGAAAGAGCAATTAGGTGGACGCAAGCGACATTTTATCGGTTCTCTAATAAAATGGATCGAATGCTTGCTCGAAAATTAAAACAGAACGATTAAACTCCATCTTTTCAATAAAAGACGAGTAGTTCCAAACCAGGGTGGATAAAAATCAATGTTTTTTTTTAAAAAATCAAAAAAAATCGGATTTTTTTGATTTAAATCGGATTTTTTTTATTTAAATCGGATTTTTTTCAATAAACTGCTTTTTGAGGAAAATATTTTACCATCCAAAGGTTCTTCCATCATGAGATAAAGCTGAGTTGTTTAACTCAGTAGAATAAAGGCTGTATATGTGTAACATTCACAATGCCATGCTCTTCCAGAGGTTTCTGTAGGATTAGTGGGCAGTTTCTCTCCTATATTATCACAGACGCTCGCTTTACTTACGCAGTTCTCAAAACTGAATTCGACTCCGCAGAGGTCCCAGCCTCTTCTTCACGGCAAAAATGTTACAACATGAACAGAGTTGAGAAAAAGACCTTAATCCTATTGTTCTACAAACCTATGAATTCAGAATCAACCCCTTCAGTGCCAAGTCCAAGAAGTTAGACAATATGTTTCTGATTGTTTGGAGTGGAATAGATCTGCACAACACAAGAAGAATGTGAATCTAAGTGTGAGGAGGAGGAAGGGCAAGCAGACAAGAAAATGAAAGTGAAACTTTGAGCACAATACTGCAGCATAGCCACAGACAGACAAGTCTGGATCTGTTTGTGTGTACGATCTGAGGTTTATTACATTCTTTCCTTATAATGGCAGCAGGCCGTAAAAAAGACCCAGTTTGGGAATATTTTAATGAAGCTCCTTCGCCTATCGGTAAGGCAGGCATGCGTGCAAAATGCAAACGATGCAACAAAGAGATGCAAGGCCTGGTGGCGCGAATGAGGCAACATCATGAGAAGTGCGGTGATGAAGATGACCAAAGAAACACTTCTGAACAGGCAGGATCTTCAGGTTGGTAAACATTTTTATTGAATCCTATTTCTAAAGACTGAACTGTCATGTGTGAGAAAAAATATATTTCTTATTATTACTGCATGTTACTGTCATTTGGTACAGTTATGAAGAAAAACAAATATTCCTTTTGGGGCAGGGGCAGTGATGTGTTGTGTACAATAAGCAGAAATTGTATAAACAATAAAATAACAGCATTGACTTTTTTTGTTTAGGGGAATTCATGGATTCTGGAAACTATCCACCTCCAAGATCACCATCATCCTGTTCTACAGTTTCAGAGTTATCCATCCAGGATAGTGCTTCATTAGCAGCAGCAGAATCATCATCAGACACCCACAGCCACATATCACCATCAACCAAAAGGAAGAAAAAACCTTTACCTCCTGGAACCACCATAGATAGGTTTGTGATAAGAACTAGCAGATTAGAAAAAGAGTTGATTGATGAAAAAATTGCCCAGTTTATTTATGCAACGAACTCTTCTTTCCGTCTGACTGAGAACCCACATTTCATTAATATGGTTCAGTCACTGAGACCAGGATACAGTCCACCCAGCAGAGCTGATGTTGCAGGGAAACTGCTGGATCAAGTGTATGACAGAGAAATGGAGCAATGTGCAACAGCTCTGGAGGGTAAAATTGTTAACCTAAGTATTGATGGGTGGAGTAATGTCCACAATGATCCTATTGTATGTGCTTGTATAACAACAGAAGAAGGTAAAGTCTTCCTTGCACAAACAACTGATACGTCAGGAAATGCACACACAGCAGAATACTTACAAGAAGTGGCAGTAAAAGCTATAACGACATGTGAACAAAAATTCAAATGTCTAGTACGCAGTTTGGTCACTGACAATGCTGCAAACGTATCCAAGATGAGAAGAGATTTAGAAGAGCAGGGAGGGAATACAAAGCTGCTAATAACATATGGTTGCAGTGCTCATTTGCTGCACCTCTTAGCCAAAGACTTGTGTTCCAGAAATAAAGGCTAATGTTGCTGAAATTGCTAAATACTTCCGTAATAATCATTTTGCTGCAGCAGCTCTGAAAAGGATGGGTGGAACCAAGCTAACGCTCCCACAAGATGTTAGATGGAACTCTGTGGTGGACTGTTTTGAGCAGTATATCAAAAACTGGCCTATTCTGATGACACTTTGTGAAGAAAATCGAGATAAAATAGATGGCACTGTCACGGCCAAAATCCTCAACATTGGGCTTAAGAGAAATGTTGAACATATGCTGAGCTTCCTGAAACCCATCTCTCAAGCTTTAAACAAAATACAGAAAAATAGCTGTTTTATTGCGGATGCTGTTGAAATTTGGAAGGAACTGAGTGAACACTTAAAAACAGAACTACACATGGACAGAATTAAATTACAAGCAGTAAACAAACGAATGGGACAAGCACTGACTCCAGCTCATTTTTTGGCAAATATTGTCAATATCCAATATCAGGGTCAAAACCTAAGCGCTGAGGAAGAGGAGTTAGCTATGACATGGGTATCCAGCAATCATCCATCTTTAATGCCAACTATAATAAACTTCAGATCTAAGGGGGAACCATTCAAGAAATATATGTTTGCTGAAGATATTTTAAGGAAGGTCACACCAGTAAACTGGTGGAAGTCACTTAAGCGCTTGGATTTAGAGACTGTTCAAGTAATAATTTCACTTTTAACAGCAGTAGCTTCTTCTGCAGGCGTTGAAAGAATATTCTCTTCCTTTGGACTCATTCATTCTAAATTGAGAAATCGGTTGGGACCCAATAAAGCAGGAAAGCTTGTTTTTCTTTTCCAGATTATGAATAGGAACAAAGAAGAAGATGATGATGAAGATGACAACAAGTGAGCTACAGAGGACAGCAGGGACAGTAGTATTTAAGTTTTTCATGTGTCGGCTGGGCTGACAGTCTAAGTTTCTTAAAATATATATATATTTTGTTTAGCCAAATTAGTTAACAAACATGGATGTTTGTTTAAGCAAATAACTAATGCTGTAATGTTGTTATTGTTTCAGTTGAATAAATCTATTTAAATTGTTATTAAGGTCAGGATTATTTTTCTCCTTCCTAAGTACAACAGAACAGTGGTGTCCAAATATGAATGATTAACCCATTAAACTGGGGAGAAAAAAGTAATATAAAAAGTGATTCTAAAAATCTTCATCTACTTGCATGTTAAAGTAGCAAGAACTAGTTTAGGTAGAAACTTTGATTTAAATCACTGATTTAAATCAAGCCTTACTGACTAGTGATTTAAATCGTGATTTAAATCGTGATTTAAATCAGTTAGATTTAAATCAAATCCACCCTGTTCCAAACTACTTTTAATCCTAATAAAATCTATAAAACGTTTAGAAATTATTACCAAAAATTATACACTGATAGTGCAAACTTTTCATTGCCCAAGCTGGAGGACTTTTTAACTAATGTACCGCTACCTTCCCTGACCCCGACTTACGTGGCCACATTACACTCTCCTATCTCCGAAGAGGAAATCACATCCACAATAAGCCATCTAAAAGTTGGGAAGGCTTCGGGGCCTGATGGTTTGACCGCACTATACTATAAAAAATTCTCAAACATCCTGCTTAAACATATTCAAATATATTGCAATAACATGCTAACAGGCCAAACAATGCCGCCGGAATTTTACACAGCACACATCACTGTTATCCGAAAACAAGGAAGAGACCCGTTACTCACAAAAAATTACAGGCCAATATCCCTATTGAACGTGGATCTCAAGATCTTTTCCTCCATTATAGCCAACAGGATTAATAAATGCTTGCCTAGCCTCATCCATAAAGATCAGGTTGGATTCATTCCATCAAGGCAGGCCCCAGATAATATCCGCAAAAACCTAAACCTTATTCATAACACCAACAAACGTAAGACCCCCCTTAGCTATACTTGCTTTAGATATAGAAAAAGCTTTCGATACCGTTTCATGGTCATATACTGTATGTTTAATATAATACACAAATTGGGGATATCGCAGCAACTAATCAACTCACTCAAGCTCCTCTACAATAACCTGGTAGCATATTTAAAATTACCCTCGACTTCTCCGGAACCAATAGTTATTAATAGGGTAACTAGGCAGGGTTGCCCCTTGTCTCCAGCTCTATTTGCTATGGTAATGGAGCCATTGGCGCAAAAGATTCGCCTTCACCCTGATATCACAGGCCAAACGATAGGTAAACATGAATATAAGGTCAGTCTGTTTGCCGACGACCTTCTTTTGACTCTGACGAACCCCCGTGTGCCCCTGCCTAACCTTATAAATACACTTAAACACTTTGAGGAAATTTCTGGTTTGAAGGTCAACGTTGATAAATCAGAAGTCATGTTCCTTAATACCTCCCCTACTGAACAAACCTTAATATTAGAGAACTTCCATTTCTGCCATGCGAAACACTATATTACCTACCTAGGAATCAACCTTACACTATCCAAATCCACGTTATTCAAGCATAACTATGCCCCTCTTCTCCAAAAATTAACGCAATCTTTATCAAAGTGGTCCTCCCCGTCTCTCTCCTTTTTGGGAAGAGTCCATTCGATTAAAATGGTCACCTTGCCTCAATTCTTATATTTTTTTCGATCTCTGCCCATTCCAGTGCCTCTGATGACTTTCAAAGTGATAAACTCGCACATAACACGTTTTATCTGGAATAATAAAAAGCCCCGTATCTCCCAGCAAATTTTGTTCAGACACAAAAGACAGGGAGGAGTCTCTCTGCCAAACTTTACTCTTTATTACAGGGCGGCCCAGATTGCCCAGCTGGCAGGGGTCAACGCAGAACAACACGCCCCCATCTGGCCACAAACAGAAAACTCACAGATAGCACCTTATTCCTTGGAGAGCCTAATCTGGGCCACAGGACCCTTACCGAAGGATCTGGCTTTACATTCACCGTATACTTTTCACTCCCTGCGTCTCTGGAGGGCAAACATTCCAATTCGCACTACAATCTCACCCCTCCCCACTCTTAAATCTGTTTAATAACCCTATGTTTTCCGCCAGGAATTACGTCTCGGAATCACATGTGGTGGCAGCAGAATAAATTAACTAGTCTGCAAAATTTATCGACTCACTTTAAACTAATGTCAAAACAAGAGTTTGTTGCAAAATACCAAGTCCCGAGGTCTGAGGCTTTCAGACTGGAACAAATTTTCCACTTTTTGCAAAACCTAACAGTAGGCTCACCAAACATAAAACCTACAACGTACGAGTTAAAATGTTTACATGACCCCCTGGGTAATGGCCTTATATCCCAACTCTATTCTATATTTAATCAACCTAGAGACGGCTCTATGCTGAAATCTATGGAGCAGTGGGAGGCAGACCTACAAATCTCCCTCACACCTCAAAGGTGGTACAGGTGTTACCAGAATATAATGAGGGGTAGCAATCAAGTTTCCCATAACTGTTCCATAGGGTTCACTACGTACCTAGCTTCCTGCACAATATCTACCACTCAGTCCCTCGCAATGTGTGAACATAGCCCTAAAGTCGTTAATATTAAATTTTTTTTTGCTTTTTCAACAGACTGTGGAGAGATCTACAATGATGGACACAGACGAAGTGGATTCTATAAAATTAAACCTCTGCAGAGCGACAGCTCGTATTCTGCATTTTGTGACATGTCTGAGGGAGGTGGATGGACAGTCTTTCAGAGACGCTCTGATGGAAGTCAGAACTTTTATAGGTAAAGTATTATTATGTTTTTCTTATTTTTTTTATATTTGAACTCTATCTCTAGATCTAAAATATATGATATAATATGAAAATTAAAACGTATGTTTTTTTTACAAGGATATTGCTGTCAAGTATAAAAAAAAAATATTCTGCCAATTATAAAAACACATCCTAGGAGGTCTTTTGTACAAGTAGAAGACGTTACTAAGAGATTTCAGTAGATACCCATGCACAAACATTAATTTGTGTCCCCTTTTTGAGCATTTGGAGGCTTAGGCATTAGAGAATACTTGCATCACCCACACAGATGCAGCTGTGATTAAAGGGAATCCGCCACCAGGTTTTTTTCATCTTATCTGAGAGCATCATAATGTAGGGGCAGAGACCCTAATTAAAGTGATTTGTCACTTATTGGTCTGATAACTGTAGTTTTTATAAAATCACAGTTTAATCAGCAGGAGATTATCACTACAGGACTATTTGGCCTGCTGCTCCAATTAATTTATCCCCGCCCCCTACCACTGATTGGCAGCTTTCTGCCTAGGCGGAGTGTACACAGAAAGCTGCCAATCAGGGATGTGGGTGGGGTTATACACAGATCAGCATTAGAGAAGTGCTAGATCTGCAACAGATAAGACACTTTTTAGTGAGAACTTCAACACCAGGTAAGGTAATTGATATAATGCTGGAATTGGGTTCTCTGCCTCAACTTCATGCTGCTCTCAGATGGGGCAGCCAAAACCTGGTGAGAGATTCCCTTTAACAAACGCACTTCTGGGATTACTGCCTGGATCAGAGAACCCCAATTGATACTAGCGGTTTTTCTTTTTTTTATTATTTTGGGGATGGGGGTTTAAGTTATTTTTAAACTGACAGCCCAGTATTAGGAGTGCAGGAAGAACTGCCATGGTCCCTTTCTTTTTAAGAGGCCCCAGAGATTAAATCTTGAATAATTACAAGTTCCGGTATATCCTAGAGTTGGGTGAGCATTTTGACATGTATTTCAAAAGGAACATTAAAAAAACTAATACCTACTGTACAGAAAAAAGCTGAAGCCAAATGTAGCTATGTTGAATTTGTACAGGGAATCTGGGAGTAGTTTTCATCTCCTATACTTCTATCATCTCTATATGGGTGAGTGAAAAACAGATAACATTAAGTTCAATGACTCATGTGCCATATAGTTCACCAACCAGGGAAGTATATTTGTTAAAATTGCTGCCCAATTCTTTTAAAGTGAATCTGTTAGCAGGTTTTTGTTATTTAATCTGAAAGCAGCATAGTATAGGGCAAGTGAGCCTAATTCCAAAAATGTATCACTTACTAAGCTGTGTGTTGTAGTTTCAGTACAATCTATGTTTTATCAGCAGGAGATTATCACTGCAGGAGTAGGTCTCACCTGCCACAGTCAGGCTAATCTTTGTACCCTCCCCCCCATCACTGATTGGCAGCTTGCTGACCAAGTACAGTGTACACACAACAAGCAGTCCAGTATATGATACATCGTTGGCATCAGGGTCTCTGCCCCTACATTATGCTGCTCTCAGCTGACATAGCAAATACCTGCTGAAAGATTCTCTTTAAGTGATTCGGCCAGACTGTTTAATAATAATTCTTATCTTAAATATTTTCATTTGTTTTCCCCTAAGGAACTGGACTGACTATAAACAAGGATTTGGTGATTTCACTACAGTAATGGGTGAATACTGGCTTGGAAATGACAATTTGCACTTCCTAACATTACAGGGTACATTTAATTTTTCATTTAATGTTCCATATCATACATTATGCTTATAAATGGTATGTAATTTGTATTTATATATACATTTATCTATGGGAAAAAGGACCCATATCATTGATTGTATTCTGGCTCTTTTTAACCGCTGTGTTGTATTGTAGGGCATCACCCATACACTTCTATGGGACCCTGCAGTATCTGTGTATACTTCTAATTTTTTGATTTCACGTTGCAAGATTTCACATACAGATTACGGAAAAAAGTGCTGCTCTGGCCAGCATTATGGAGCATTGCTTGTGAAGCACTGTGTGACAGCCCGTGATTGTCAGTGCTTCCCCGCATGTTTCTGCAGCCTCCTGCATACATCTGTGTCATGCATATGTATGCATGCGTTTTTATTTTTTGCTCCCCTTCTTCCCAGAGCCATAACTTTTTTTATTTTGTACCTTTGAACGACATCATTGATTTTGCCATACAGTGTACTGGAGAACAGGAAAAACAAAGTGCGGTGAAATTTCCAAAAATGTTCAATTCCACAATTGTTTTTTTGTTTACCAAGTTCACTAAATGCTGAAACTGACCTGCCATTATGATTGCCCAGGTCTGTACGGGTTCGCAGATACCAAACATGTATAGGTTCTTTTTTTTTATTTAAGTGAGGAAAAAAGAATGCAAAGTTTGTGTTAAAAAATGGCACCATTTTACGACACCCGTAGCGTCTCGATTTTTTTCGGGATCTGGGGCTTGGTGAGTGCTTTTATTGATACAATTTTGGGGTAGATATGATGTTTTGATCTCCCGTTATTGCATTTTATTGCAATGTTGCGGCGACCAAAAAAACCCCATAATTCTCAACTTTTTTTTTCTTGTTACACCATTTACCAATCAGATTAATTGTTTTTAGATTGTGATAGATCACGCATTACTGCACATATGTTTTTTTTTACTTGTTTTATTTTGATTGGGGCAAAAGGAGGGTGATCTGTACTTTTACATTTTTTCAAAACTTTTTTTCTACTGTTTACTTGCTTCAATACTCCCTTTAGGAGACTTGAGGCTGCGATCATCCGATCTCTTCTGCTACACATAGCAGGGCTTCAGCTGTCATGTGCCGAGAAAGATGTGGGCTCAGCGCCGGAGCCCGCATCAAAGAGAGGGACACGACCTATGACGTAACTACATGTTATAGGTCATTAAAGCGAACCTGTCACCTGTTTTGGCTGCTATAAGATGCGTCCACTGCCTTTCAGGGCTTATCTGCAGCATTCTATAATGCTGTAGATAAACCGCCGATCAGACCTGCAAGATAAGAAAAAGCTCTCTGACTCTATTCTACCACTGGCATCCATATCCTCACTCCATGACACACACAGTGCCACTGCTTTCTACAATGCCACTCTCGCATCAGCTATAGACACGGTTGCCCCTCTCGTTCATGGCAGAATGCGACGTATCAACAGACAACCCTGGCACAATAACACCACTAAAAAGCTCCGGCAAGTGTCCAGGATTGCAGAGCGGCGCTGGAAGAAAACAAATTCGCAAGACGACTTCACCACATTCAAACAGGCAACACTCGGTTTCAAATCTGCCCTCACCTCTGCTAAACAGGCCTACTTCACAACCCTCGTATCTTCCCTATCTTACAACCCAAAACAGTTATTCAAAACTTTTAACTCCCTCCTCCGCCCACCACTGCCTCCTCCAACCTCCCTCATCTCTGCCGAGGACTTTGACACACACTTCAAAAACAAGATTGACCAAACAAGGCAAGTATTCATCACTCAACACCACAACCCCTTTGTATACCAGACCAATGCCCTTAACCTCACTCTCCAACATCACTGAAGGGGAGCTTAATCGCCTCTTCTCCAAATCGCACCTCACAACCTGTGCACTTGACCCCATCCCATCCCACCTCCTCCCCAACCTCACCACCACACTTATCCCATCCCTAACCCACCTCTTCAACCTATCACTAACGTCCGGTACCTTCCCTTCTGCTTTCAAGCATGCCACAATCACGCCTATCCTTAAAAAACCAACCCTCGACCCAAACGCTATGTCCAGCTATCGCCCAATATCATTGCTTCCATTCGCTTCCAAACTCCTGGAACAGCAGGTCCACGCTGAACTTTCCTCCCACCTATCATCTAACTTGCTCTTTGACAATCTACAATCTGGTTTCCGCCCCCATCACTCCACCGAGACAGCCCTGACCAAAATTACTAACGACCTACTTACAGCCAAATGAAATGGACAATACTCTATACTCCTGCTTCTAGACCTGTCTGCTGCATTTGACACAGTTGACCACTGCCTCCTACTACAGATCCTCTCCTCCTTCGGCATCAAAGGCCTTGCCCTATCCTGGATCTCCTCATACCTTTCCAACCGCACATTCAGCGTCTCCCACTCCCACACCACCTCCTCATCCCACCCTCTCTCTGTTGGAGTCCCCCAAGGCTCTGTTTTAGGACCCCTACTCTTCTCAATCTATACACTTGGTCTGGGGCAACTCATAAAGTCCCACGGATTCCACTACCATCTTTATGCTGATGACACTCAGATCTACCTCTCTGGCCCAGACGTCACCTCTCTGCTGTCCAGAATCCCAGAGTGTCTATCAGCCATATCCTCCTTCTTCTCCTCTCGCTTCCTCAAACTCAATGTAGACAAATCTGAACTCATCATCTTTCCTCCATCTCACAGATCTTCTTTACCCAACCTAGCTATAACAATTAATGACATCACACTTTCCCCAGTACCAGAAGTCCGCTGCCTCGGAGTAACCCTTGACTCTGCCCTGTCCTTCAAACCGCACATCCAAGCTCTTTCTACCTCCTGTCGCCTCCAGCTCAAAAATATTTCCGGAATCCGTCCTTTCCTCAACCCTCAATCTACTAAAATGCTTGTGCATGCCTTCATCATCTCCCACCTCGACTACTGCAACATCCTTTTCTGTGGTCTCCCTGCTAACATCCTCGCACCTCTCCAGTCCATCCTTAACTCTGCCGTCCGACTAATTCATCTCTCTCCTCGCTACTCCTCCGCTTCTCCCCTCTGCAAATCTCTTCACTGGCTCCCATTCCCTCAGCGTATCCAGTTCAAATTACTAATTCTGACCTACAAGGCCATCTATAACCTGTCTCCCCCATATGTCTCTGAACTAATCTCCCAATACCTTCCCTCACGTAATCTCCGGTCCTCCCAAGACTTCCTTCTCTCCTCCACACTTATTCGCTTCCCACCCAACCGCCTCCAAGACTTCTCCCGAATAGCCCCTATTCTCTGGAATTCTTTGCCCCAACAAGTCCAACTATCAAACACATTTGGAAACTTCAGATGGAACCTGAAAACCCACCTCTTCAAGAAAGCCTACAGCCTGCATGACCCCGCTAAATCTTTTTCTCTCACCACTACCGGTGATATCACCTCAACCAACACTGGAACTGCTGCAACCCACCAACCTACTGTCTCCTTCCCCACCATCCTGTAGCATGTAATCCCGAAAGGGCAGGGTCCTCTTTCCCCTCTGTATCAGTCTGTCATTGTTAGTTTGTTTACTGTAAGTGATATCTGTAATTTGCATGTAACCCCTTCTCATGTACAGCACCATGGAACCAATAGTGCTATATAAATAAATAATAATAATAATAAAAAGCAGTGGCCATATCTTATAGCGGCCATAACTGCTGACAGGTTCACTATAATGGGAAATGACCCATTGTTTAAATAGGTTTTTCTGAATTTTTTTAATTTTGGCTATGTTGTGGGTCTTTTCATATATCAAGACAGCGGCGGGTAAGTATAATACTAGGTTTAGAGGAACTTAGATTAGTAACACCACTGCTGGAATGGTGCATTAACACAGGCTCTTTACACACTTCAATACAAAAGCTTGGGTCAGGTTCTGACCATTGTGGCTATGATTAAAACAAAAGAAAGTTAGAATCTAAAAAAGCACTTGTGGCTGTGAAGCTAGTCATTACTCTCGGAAAAGTTGTGAGGCTTGGGGAGTCAAGAGGTCTGGGGTCAGATACCAAGAAGACTCATCATATACAAAGGGGTAAGACAGAAGGCGTAGTCAGGTCACAGTCCAGAGTCAGAAATCCAAGGTCAAAGTGCGTCACGACAAAAGGTAATACAAATGGGTAGTCAATAGCAAAAAAAACAGGGTCCGGCAACAAAAGGTCAGAATTAAGAGCAAGACACACAGGACAAGCTACACATAGCTGAAAGCTATGACTGGCAGCATTCTGGGATAGACAGCTTAGTTAAGTAGCTGGGCAATCGCCTGGAACAGGGAACTCCTGAAGTAAGGTCAGCATCTCCCAATCCCAGATTGGACGGCTGAACTGTCAATCAAAATTGAGTGACTACATTGGCTGACTTGGCTGTCAATCAACTGACATCTCAGCCTGACTCTGCCCTAGATTGGATGACTGAGCTGTAAATCACTCTGTCCAAGATACACTGAGAAGTGGAATTGTGACTGTGGCTAGTATAAAAATTATAGTACTTCTGTTTTTTATTTTTAATACATATTGTGTGATGTAAAAAAAAAAAAAGCAGAAGATGTTGAAAAAATATATTTTACACAGAGACCTGCGTTAAACAATAGGTCATTTCTGATGATAGCTTCTCTTTAACGTGGTGCTTCCCTACTCCTTTTTGCATAGACAGACTGATGTTCTCTCTCGGTAGTGTAACCCATTAGCGACCGCCGATACACATTCAAATGGCGGCCGCTACGGGTACTTATTCCCTTATGATCGTTTTCACGAAACAATCGCTGACCTCAGGGAGACCAGTCAAAGAAAACACTGCGGCAGCCGGCAAAGGCGCTCAATCAGTGAAATCCTAGGTGCATTGCTCCCTGGGAAATACGAATATGCAAATAAAGTCCGTGGAGCCTCATTTAAGAGTCTTAAACACGGGACTAGCCAGATCTTCCTCCAGGGAAGGACCCAGCCAAGGAGTGGCTCCTTTCGGAAACCACTATTACCACCATATTAAGTGGCCCTTTAAGTCAATATCCAGCTCTTTACGAGTTTACAGATATGACAAGAGAAATACCAAGGCCAGGTATCCATCCACAGATAGCTGTTTCGGGGTGTTGCCCCTCATCAGTGTGGAGTAGGATTCTGGCTAGGTGGGAGCAATGCCTAGTAGACCAACATCACGAAACAATCACTGACCTCAGGGAGACCAGTCAAAGAAAACACTGCGGCAGCCAGCAAAGGCGCTCAATCAGTGAAATCCTAGGTGCATTGCTCCCTAGGAAATACGAATATGCAAATAAAGTCCGTGAAGCCTCATTTAAGAGTCTCAAACACGGGACTTATGATCGTTTTAAAACCGCGATCGGGAATAAGGCTGTAGCCTGCGCAGAGTTGGAAAATGTCTGGGCTCTTGGCTAGCCTGGGTAGCTGAAAACCCGGAGAACATGATCAGGGTCGGATTTTCCAGTGCCCGATCACGTGATCGCTGTTATTCAGTGAATAACAGCGATCACACAAAAAAGTGTGCCCACTGTTTCTAATATTTCTCTCTCTTCTGACATGATATACATGTCAGAGGACAGAGAAATTTTGCCGCCCGAGACCTCACGGTACCTCCGTCATCCCTGGGCCCTCTTGATCCGTCCCCTGTGCCCGCCAAGATCTGCCTGATGGTACCAGGTAACAATAGGAATTTTTTCTATTGGTTCCTTTTGATCACTGTGATAGACCCTATAACAGTGATCAAAATAAAAAAAAAAATAGTCAATCAAATCCCCCTTTGTCACACCCTTAGGTAGATAAAAAAAATTAATTTTTTTTCCATTCTTTGCAGTTGGGGTTAGAATTGTTTTTGGTTTTTTTTCAAAAGTTAAAAAAAAAACATGATAGAACGGCTAGTGTTTAGCGCGAGTGCTCGCTATTCAACTTTGCATTGGGTGCTCGGGTTTGCACGGAGTATTGCGGATCCCCACATGTTTTTTTGGGGGGTGTCCAACAGCCGCAAAACAAGTGGGGCACGGACTCGAGCACCTGCGATATTTGGTGCATACTCGAGCACCCGATAAAAACTGTAGTAGCGATCACTTGTGCTCAAGATTAATAACGACTTATTTAATACGGTGACCTAATGTTATCAAATTCTGTGTTGTTCCTGTGGGTTCAAAATGCTGACTATACCCCTGGATAAAATCTTTGAGTGGTATGGTTTCCAAAATGGCGTCACTTATGGGTGGTTTCCATAGTTTAGGCACATCAGGGGATCTTCAAACACAACATGGAGTCCGTTAATTATTCCAGCAAATTTTACATTCAAAAAGTCAAATGGCGCTCCTTCTCTTCTGAGCCGTGCTGTGCAACCAAACAGTAGATTTCCCCCACAAATAAGGTATCTGCAAATTCAGGAGAAATTGCACAGCAAATTTTGCGTTCCATTTTGTAATGTTACCCTTGTGAAAATAAAAAAGTTTGGGTCTAAAGTAAATTTTTTGTGAAAAGAATTAAATGTTCATTTTTTTTCCTTCCACATTGTTTCAGCTCCTTGTGAAGCACCTAAAGGGTTAATAAACTTCTTGAATATACTTTTGAGCACCTTGACAGGTGCAGTTTTTAGAATGGTGTCACGTTTGGGTATTTTCTGTCATATAGGCCCCGAAAGTCACTTCAAATCTGATGCGGTCCCTAAACAAAATGGTTTTGTAAATTTTATTGGAAAAATGAGAAATTTGCTGGTCAACTTTTAACCCTTATAACGTCGTAACAAAAAAAAATTATGTTTCAAAAATTGTGCTGATGTAAAGTAGACCTGTGGGAAATGTTATTTATTAAGTATTTTGTGCGACATGACTCTCTGATTTAAGGGCATAAGAATTCAAAGCTTGAAAATTGTGACATTTTCAAAATTTTCACCAAATTTCTGTTTTTTCTTCACAAATAAACGCAAGTCATGTCGAAAAAATGTTACCTTTATCATGAAGTAAAATATGTCACGAAAAAACATTCTCAGAATTGGTGCGTTCCGTTGAAGCTTTTCAGATTTATAACCTCATAAAGTGACAGTGGTCAGAATTGTAAAATTTGGCCTGGTCATTAAGGTCAAAATTGGCTCGGTCATTAAGGGGTTAAGCTCCAGCCTATTTGTGCAGTTCAGAGATAGAATGCCGGCGGCCATAGAGTTGTCCTATATGCATGGTAGGAATTACTACTCACAGCCATCTGTAAATGGAATGATTTCAATAACAGGCAATGGCATTAACATTTGCTATTGATGCAGTTTCCTAATTTTTTAGATTTGGTTCCGAATGGGATCTTCACCTACAAAGTTCAGTAAAAGGGGAGAACATCAGGACCCTTGTATTATTGTGAGATCTGCACTGTGTGAATGTAGGCTGATGTTAATTCATACAGAAAAGGGAGATGTCCATCTATTAATATGTCCTACTACTTCCCATCCTCCTCTGTGCCTGGGACATAACGCGAAGCTGAAGTCTGGAAAATTCTATCTCACACATGAGTAATTCATGATTCTGGCTGACTGTCATAAAATTGCTATCTCCGCCTGTAAATACCAGCAACCACATCTCCTTTACTCACTAAACGCAGCCCATGTTTTCTTACATATATACTTTGGGATTTAAAACTCTGCTAAAACTATAATTAGATGTGGCCTAGAGGTCCAAAATGTTCATATTTTACTTGCTCTGTTGATAAGGAAAATCCTCCATTGTGACCCCCGCTGGTGCATGGATGACAGATGATCCAGTCAGCAGGATGATGAGATTTTACTTTCATCCTCCATCTCCTCAATGAGCAATGCTGATCTGAAATCTGTTGTACCTACTCAGCAAAAATGGCTTCATAGGGAATTACTGAAAAGAGCAATATGGGATGAGCTCCATCTACAACATGCAAGCTCTGGAAACATTATGGAAAACTCTACGCTTTCGTCACCTCTATGGACCGTGTGTGTTCACTATTCCAGGCATCTTTGTAAAAAAAAAAAAAAATGAAGTCTGCGCTGATGGATAAAGAATCACTGCAAAGATGGACGATGAAGGTTCTTCTATTAGGACAACGGGTTTCATTGCCAGACAGGCTTCTTTATCAAGTAGAAAAACAACAGATAGCAATGCTGACGGCTGTTGTTTTTTTTTACTTGATAAAAACCTTCATCATCCATCTTTGCAGCATATGATTCTTCTTATCAGCGTAGCCTTTTAAAGTTTTTTTTCCCTTTGTTTGGACATTTTTACTTGAGGCCTCTTTCCAGCCACAAGACAGCAGCAGGTGGAATTTTAAATAGCAGGTGCACCATACTAAGCCCTAGATGAGCAATACCATGTTTTCTGTTTTCCTTCCTCCTTAAATAGGGTTACCCTATTGTGTGTGCTTTCCCCATAGCTCGTACTACTGTACTTTCCAGGTTTCTTTGATGCAGTTAGGCAGTCCCAGATTTTGGGGCCAAGATCCTTCATATATTCTTTCAAAGTAAATGGACTGTTAGGTAACCTTTAGTCTATGTGCACACGTAGATTTTGGTCCTGCGGATTTTTCCGCACATTTTGTAAAAATCCGCAGGTAAAATCTCAGATCAAAAGACGTGCGGTTTACCTGTGGATTAGCCTGCGGTTTAGCCCTGCGGTTTCACACCTCTACAATGGAGAAGGTGTGAAACCGCAGCGGAATCCGCACAAAGAATTGACATGCTGCGGATTTGAACCCGCAGCAAATCCGCACGGAAAAATCCGCAGCATGTGCACAGCGTTTTTCAGTTTACCGTTGAAAACAATGGTACTGTACAAGAGAGGAAGAGGATTAGAACTCTAGTGCCAACTATTGGAAGTAGCAATCCTACAAGTCAATATTGACCCTTTAACGTGCCTTGTAATATGACTTAAGCCCCCGTTACACATAGCGATCTCGCTAGCGACATCGCTGCTGAGTCACAAATTTTGTGACGCAACAGCGATCTCACCAGCGAGATCGCTGTGTGTGACACTTCTCAGCGTCCGGTCCCCCCTGCCGGATATCGCTGATCGTCCTGGAATGGCCAGGACATTTTTTTGATCGCTAGTCTCCCACTGGCCAGCACACATCGTTGCGTGTGACAGGCGGGAGATCAGTGAGCTGCCGCTGGTAACTAAGGTAAACATCGGGTTTCTAAGCGGCGCACAGCGCTTAGGATCCCGATATGTACCTTAGTGTTGTGAGTTCATTTTTCCCTTCACCATTGAGGTCTGATGAACTCTCTCCTCTGGTGAAGGAAGGTAGTGAGGCTGATTACCAAACACCTGGGCAGCTAGATGATGACTGGGTGGCTGGAATTGAGGACTGGATATAAGGCTGCCGACGCCCTTCTTCCTGGCTGGTGATTTTCCTGCTGGATTCTTGGAGACCAGTCTGATTCCTGCGGCTCAAAGCTAAGTTTTTCTGCTCTGCTTGGTACTCTTCAGTTTTGTTTTTGTTTTGCCTTGTTTTTTGGGAGTTCTGCCATCCCCGGCCGGGGGTGAGCTGAATTCCATTTTTGTCTCTGATCTGTTGATCTTTTGCTCTGTCTTCAGAATATACCTGAGTGGTGATATAGTCTTTTGAAGCATAGCGACTTCAGGGCCTGTTTTTCCTATCAGTCGGTTGGCTCATTTTGATAGGGTTTTTGCGGATGGCAGACAGCAGCTTTCCTATATTGTCCTGTGTAGTTAGCTTGGGCCCCATCATTTGCTCAACCTATCTTTCTATCTGTGTTGGTGTTTTCATCTTGCTTCACCGTCATTATATGTTGGGGGCTGCCTATTGCTTTGGGGTCTGCTCTGGGGCAGTTTAGTTTTTCCCCTTTCTGTCTTTAGGCTATGTAGTTCTCCGGCTGTGATCGAGGGGTCTAGGGCACCGTAGGAACCCCCCACGGCTACTGCTAGTTGTTGTGGATAGGTTCAGGGGTCTGCAATCCGATAGCTGCCAACCTCTCTGGTTTTTCTGGACTTGGCTGGTATTTTGTTTTTTCCTCCTTCGGTGACTCATCATAACACTTAGTTACCAGCGCGCTGGTGCAGGGAGCTGGTAACCAAGGTACACATCGGGTTTCTAAGTGCCGCGCGCCGCTAAGAAACCTGATGTGTACCTTGGTTACCAGCTCCCTGCACCAGCGCGCTGGTAACTAAGGTACACAGTGGGTAACTAAGCGACGTGCGTCGCTTGTTACCCACGTGTCGCTGGTGCTGATCGCTGGTGAAGCTGCCTGTGTGGCAGCTCACCAGCGATCATGTAGCGACACACCAACGATCCTGACAAGGTAATATCGTTGTCGGGATCGCTGGTGCGTCGCTATGTGTGACGGGGCCCTTAGGATAAAAGCCAAATCATAATCTCAGTTTGCAGACACGGTATTTTTGGGTATTGCCACTTATCAGTACAAAGTATGAGATCCAATTTGGTTGTGTGATGAAGACGAAGACTGGGAGCTAAGGGTTAAGTTTTCTCCTTTTGGAGGGTGACATGCCAGGTCTGTCACACCAGTGTAAGGTTATGAGCAGAAACGCAGGTTGTCGCCACGGACAGAGAAAGATCAAGAGTTAACAGATTTTTATTAACAACAAATATACTCCACGCAGGGAGTAGCAGGGCACGGAGGAGTGGTAATAGGACAGAGAACGGGAAAGGGAGTTTAGACGGGGTAGAAATGGGGATATGACAGGTTTGGTAAGGGACGAAAGAAAGTTCAGTAATAAAGAGGTGAAACTTATCAGTCTGTAGTCTTCTTGGGTGCAGCTCCTTGGGGTTCCAACGATGGCACAGCGACAACAGCGGCATGTGATGTCTCAGTGAGGTCTGTAACAGGCGGGGATCCAACGGCGGCACCAACTAAAGCGGCGCGGGACGCCTCGGTGAAGTCTCTGGGAGGCAGGAAGATTTCCCTTGCTCAAACGTATCTAGCATGGTACTGAGTCCAGTGTGAGGAACCGCCGGAATGGGACTTCGCTCCGCAGTGTACACAAGTCCTTAGTATTCAGGCTCTGGCCTAGCCGTCTGTCTCTCTCTCTCTGCGTCACACACTCAGTGCAGTCTCTGCCTTCAACTGGGGTCACCTCCTAGCATGGAGGGTAGCGGGGAGCTGACAGTCGGTTGTCCACAATTGGTGAACCTGAATGCAGGGGTCTGTCAAGTATGCGGTCACTCTTGGGCAGAGCAGTTGCAGTACTCACTGTCTCATAGTGTACGGCACCTGGCTTAGCTCCGCACGGCTCCACTCTGCTGGCACGGCTCTGTACTGCTGGCACGGCTCTGCTGGCACCGCTAATCCCCCAGCACTGCAGCTCCTATCCTGGGCAGCAGCAGCACGGCCTGTCACAGGGCCAGAACTCTCTGGGGGGGAAGCAGAGCACGCTCTTCTCTGCTCTGCGCGCTGCACTTACTTGGCGCCAACCTCTCTTCCAGCGTGCTCTTTTCCTTTTTATACCACTGTGTCTGTGCACTCTTTTTAGGCTCTCTCCGCCCCCTCCTGTTAGCGGGAAGCTCCGTCTCTCTCCTCCTTCCCTCCTGCAGCAGGGGAAGGTCCACCTCTCTCAGGCCTCCCCCTGGAAACAGAGGATGCAGCCTTTTTAGTTCTGATCCAGGCATGCAGGAACCCATGGTCCGGTGAACCTCCTTACACCAGTATGAGGAGACTTAAATGCCTTGGATTCTCCTCTGGGAAATTAAATTTGCAAATTTATAAGTGAGTATAAGCACTTTTTTTCCCAGAGGAGCATGCAAAGCGTTTAGGTCTCCTCATACTGGCATGCCAGACATGGCATGTCCCTCTCCACATCTAGAGCAGACACAGACAGAAGACGACCCCTGTGCAAGAACCAGGGTATGGGTTCTTTGAAGCCCAATATTTCATCATAATGCACAATTCTACCTTCTTTGGGGGTGGAAATAGGCCAATTTAGCTCTTGTACAGCTGCTCCAATGGTATGTCCACCCCTGGAGGGCTGACTTGAAGAATGAGAAAAAAAATCCTCATATTACAGATGCAAATTCTGAACTCACAGCTTCATAGGGATCTGTTATGCAAATATTGGTCCCCCCATGTGGAAATGGTGTTGGCCTCATGCAGTAATGCAGCATGATAGCCTACCCAAAATGTTACATAGAAAATATTTGTGACCGCTTTCTTTTATTCATGTGATTTCATTTAAAGGAGCTTGCTCTGTATCATGCTTTAGGCGTGGTATCTTTGTTGGTTTCTTCCCCTTGACTTCAATGGATAAAATATCATAACAATGGTAGAAATCAGACTTAGGCTGTGTGCCCACGTTGCGTTTTTTAAAGCGTTTCCGCAGCATTTGAGCCGGATCAGACGCTGCAGAAACGCTTAAAAGAAGCTTCCCATTAAGTTGCATGCATTTTTGGCTTTTTGTGCCAATGCATGCGTTTTTAAACGCTTAGGCTAGTTTCACACTTGCTTTTTTTTGCAGCGCGTTTTTCCCGCAAAAAAACGCATTGAAAAAACGCATACAAAAGCATACAACTGCTGCGTTTTTTTCAAGCATTTTTATGAGCATGCATGAAAAAAACGCAGCGTTTTTATGCGTTTGTATGCGTTTTTAGTGCGTTTTTACCGCGTTTGCGTTTTTTTCCATTAGGTGGCCCCTCACACTAACCCAAACCATGACTTTACTAACCCTAACCCTGACCCTAACCCTAACCCTGACCCTAACCCTAACCCTGACCCTAACCCTTAACCAAATCATACTTAACCCTAACCCAAACCCTAAACCCTAACTAACCCTAACCCTGACCCTAACCCTAACCCTGACCCTAACCCTAACCCTGACCCTAACCCTTAACAAAACCATACTTAACCCTAACCCTAACCCTGACCCTAACCCTTAACCAAACCATACTTAACCCTAATCCTGACCCTAACCCTGACCCTAACCCTTAACAAAACCATACTTAACCCTGACCCTAACCCTGACCCTAACCCTAACCCTGACCCTAACCCTTAACCAAACCATACTTAACCCTAACCCTGACCCTAACCCTGACCCTAACCCTTAACCAAACCATACTTAACCCTGACCCAAACCCCAACCCTGACCCTGACCCTAACCCTAACCCTAAACCCCCTTAACTAACCCTAACTCTAACCCAAACCCCTAAATTCCATGGTTAAAAAAAAAAAAACGCATATGCAAAAAAACGCATACATGAGCATGCCAGTGCGCACATATGCGCATCCATAGGCTATAATGGCCATTTTTAGCGCAAAACGTGCGCATATGTGCGCATGCGCTTTTTTGCAGGGCCAAAAAATGCAACATGCTGCGTCTGGAAAATACAAACGCACACCCCAAAAAACGCAGCGCATGAAAATCGCATACATGCGCTTACAAGCGCGCAGGTATGCGCACCCATGTTAAATATAGGGGAAAAAACGCATGCGCACAAAAAACGCAGCGCTAAAAAACGCAAATGTGAAACCAGCCTTACAAAACGCTTAGCGGCTAAAAACGCAGCATGCTTATTATTTTCCGCATAGCTGCACGTTTTTAGCCATTTCCTATGTTCCCAGAAACCGCGCGGAAAAAAACACATCAAAAACGCGTGGTTTTTGAGGAAAAATCGTGCAAAAAACACGCGGAAATAAAACGCGTGGTTTCTGGGAAGGAGTCCGGTTTTCTAAGCGTTTAAAACCGCTGACGTGGGCACATAGCCTAAGTGTGAATCATTTTTGCAGGATCTGGTTTATCAGCTTCATCAGTAACCTGTAGACACTTGGCGGGAGCCCTGAGAATTGGCTCCTCCTAACTTCCAGCATCCATGTCTCTTCTTTTGATTAGTCGTCCTGTTGCTACATCACTTGTGTATCACGGTGCAATGATGACGTTGTGTAACAAGGGCACGGGAGGAGGGATTGTGGTGGCCTGGTTAATTACAGGCACAGTCCACTGGGCAGATAGTCAGCAACCTTTTCCCCCCGGCCCCCTCTACATAAATGGACAGGACCGACGCGGTTGTCCCCACGGATTACCTTCTCTGTTCTGGTCACAGCAGTCCAGGCAATTAATACTCCAGAAAGGCAGCTGTTCTCAAACTGGGAAAATAACTTAATAAACAGATATGGAGCAGCATAACAGAAGAATACAGCACTGGATTCCTGATCTTTCCCCATGCTCTGCAGGTACACCCACAGCAGCCGTGGCAGCCATAAGTAGACACAGTGGTCAACGCGCAGGAGTCCTGGGCCCTTGGCACCCCTCCAGTAAGGGCCCTTCCAGATTTCTGGGGCCCGTGTTGTGATCTTCAGGCCTTTGATCCTTGAGACCCCTCAAGTCCCTGGGGTCCTTTGAGTCTGGGGCAACAGACCTCTCCCGTCCAGGGGGTCTGGCACCATCTGACAATCACGTCTGCCCTGGCCAGAGTCCCAGGCAGTTGTGGAAGCAGCAGCTTCCTCTCTACTTGTGAATGCAAGTCCAGGCTCCCTACTGCTGCTGGGCCAGCCCATCAGTTTAACTATTTCTGTCCCTGACTCTATAATAATGACACATATAGGAACATTATACACTTAAAGGGAAACATTACAATACAAATACAGCATATACATTACATTAAGACCAGACAAATAGCCCAACATAATACATTACATCACAGTACATAAAGTGCACAGGAGACATACGGAAGGAGGAGCGAGCACAACTGAGGGGACCGGCCACCTCCTTACAGTTGCGCCAGGCTAGCTAATCAAATGAAGAGCGGTGGATGCCGAGTGAGAGGAGCTGGTTCTCAGGGCACTAGTCCAGCATCCACAGATTCCTGATGTGGCCAATGGTTCTGGTGCTGTGAATCGATTAACATGAACTCTAGTAGCAGGAAACCACCATATTGCACATTAATGTGTTAACAATCTGTGAAAGCAGAAAACACCTCCTGACGTATCAACTCATATTTCCTGTTTTTTATTTTTGCTTTATGTCCTTCTCTATTAGATGACTACATCTTGAGAATAGATCTTTGGGACTTTGAAGGGCAAAGGAGATATGCTGATTATAAAAGCTTCAGAGTTGGAGATGAAGAGGTAATGGACGAGCCTACTGAGAAGCCTGTGCACCCATGAGCCAGGTTCACACATTGAAAATCCTGCTTACATAATAAATCCCAAGACTTCAAATTTTCTCTACTAGAGTGCATTATTTTCAATCCATAAAATACCCTGTATGCAATTTTTGTCCATTCTTTAAATTCTACATTTTTCCTGCTTCATCCTTGATCAGAATGTATTAGAGGCAGAGACCCTGATTCCAGTACCGTTTCACTTACTGGGCTTCTTGTCATTTTGATAAAATCACTGTTACTGTATCTTCTGCAGTTCTATTAGTCCTCTTGATGAAGAGCTCCTGCTATGAAATCCTCAATATTCATAACCTTCCTCCAGAGCTCATCAATGAGATGACTATTACAGCTGTTCCTCAATGAAAAATGTGATTTTATGAACGTTAAAGCATGGGGCCCTGTAAGTAACAGACACAGAGTCATGGAGATGGAATCATGATCTCTGTCCTTATTTTATGTTGCCTTAAGATTGGTAGCATAGAATTGGTGACAGATTAACTTTAGTGACACAAGTACAGCTAAAAATCTACATCTAAAAACTGCAATCAGTTTCCTGTGGTTCTAAAGGGCCTGTCACGCTAAGCGATATCGCTAGCAATATCGCTGTAACGTCACTAGTTTTTGTGACGCAAGAGCGATATTGCTAGCGATATCGCTATGTCTGATACTTACCTCCGACCGGCTCCCCCGCTGATTATCACTGATCGCGCGAGAACGTCCTGGACCATTTCTCGTCGTCAGCTTCCTGCTGGGCTTCCTGTGGCGCCGACGAGCGATGTGTGGACGCGGGCGGGAGGACGTCAGGATCACCGCGTCTGACAGGTAAGTAGCGGCCCCCGACCCCTGCTATGTCGCTGGTGAGATCTGCCTGTGTGGCAGCTCACTAGCGACCACTTAGTGATGCACCAGTGATCCATATCGTTGTCGGGATCGCTGGTGCATCGCTACGTGTGAATTGTGTTCAAATGAGCACATTTTAAAAAAAATCAAATTATCCATATTCCAACTGTATTATCACCAGTATGACATCAGTTTTTATACATCAGCAGTAAAAATAAATTACAAGACTAAATACAGTAAAAAATGGATAGAATTGAGCACTTATGGACTTGAACAGGAGTCATCAAGAAAATGGAAGAGACTGATGCATAACATGATTTTTTTTTTCACTTTTTAACCTAAACAGTCCTTAAAGGCCCCATCACACACCGAGATCGCCAGCGAGATCGCTGATTTTGTGACGCCACAGCGATCTCGCCAGCGACATCGTTGTGTGTGACATGTATCCACGACCGGCCCCCCTGCCGGGTATCGCTGATCTTGCTCGAACATCCTGGGCCATTTTTTGATTGTTGGTCTCCCGCTGGCCAGTGCGCATCGCTGCGTGTGGCAGCAGGAGAGCAACGATCAGCGACGCTGGGAGCTGGTTTCCAATGTAAACAGCTGGTATCTAAGAGCAGCTGTTTACATTGGATACTAGCTTGCTCGCTGGCCCTGATCGCTGGTGGGTCTGTCTATGTGACAGCTCACCAGCGATAAGCTAACTATGTCCCAGCGATCCCATCCACGTCGGATCATTGGTGGGATCGCTGGGACATTGATACGTGTAACGGGGCCTTAACTGTCCTAATTATTTCAGTGTATACAAAAAATACAATGTTGAATCACAACAACAAGAGGAGATTATCCACAATGAGAAAGAAATCAGTTACCAGGAAACATCACTTTGTTCAGTATCACACAATGTGCCTAAAGGGGCCTTTACACATAGCGATATCGCTAGCAATATTGCTAAAGCGTCACCGATTTTGTGACGCAGCAGCGATATTGCTAGCGATATCGCTACGTGTGATACTTACCTCCGACCGGCTCCCCCGCTGGTTATCGGTGATCGCGTGAGATCGGCCCAGTCCATTTCTCGGCGGCGGCTTCCTGCTGGGGTTCCTGCTGGCGCCGACGAGCGACACGTGGACGCGGGTGGAGGATATCATCATTGCCGCTTCTGAAAGGTAAGTAACAACCGCTGCTGCGTCGCTACATCGCTAGTGAGATCTGCCTGTTTGGCAGTTCACTAGCGACCACTTAGCGATGCACCAGCGATCCTGACCGCGTCATATCGCTGGTCGGGATCGCTAGTGCATCGCTAAGTGTGACAGTACCTTTAGAGTGCTCCACTACCACCAAGTTGGATTACAATATCTTTAGGATCTATCCCATCACATTTCTTACATGGTACCTTAAATTGGTTCTACAAAAGTAATACGTTTCCCAGACATGTATGCAAATAGTGGTAATGTAAGGAGGTAGCGGGGAATCTCACGTGCCTCCTCTCCCCTGGACGCTGTTCGCACGATTACATGCGGAACCTCATTATTCTTTAATGTGAAATGTAATGTTTATGTACTGTGATGTTATGTATCTGCCATGTATTTTGTATATGTTTAGGATTAGGGATAGAAGTTAGCATACAGTAATAGCGGGGTTAGAATAGAGGGGAGCACATTAGAGAATAGGATAGATAATAGTGTCAGTTTAGGCACAGGCAGGAAGGGGTTAAGCAAATGAGAGGTGTCACAGAGCAGGGCAGCACAGAGCAGGGAGGTATAGGACAGGTACTTCCTGATTAGAATGAGAAGCCCGGGCAGCCTGCCCAGGGTAGGTTATATGAGAAGTAGTGGAGCAGACAGTGGCAGGCTGTGGGGACAAGTCTGCTATGGCAGTAAGGGGCCCCAAGTAGAGAACAGTGCAGTCATGCACCAGCTCAACAGGACCATCCCCAAGAAGCATCCGGGGTCTAAGACCGGGGAAGGAGCAGCTGACATGGCGTTGCCGGCACCTTTTCCAATTGGAACGGGGCGAGGGGCTGACAGGGAGGTGGTGACGTGGAAGGCACAGATGGGACATGGACTGTCTAAAGAGATTGCTCAGATGGCAGGGAAAAGTAAGGCATGGACAGAACAGAGTCTGACTAGCGGTACTGTCATGAATGCTGGGAGGAAAGAAGGAGAGATTACAGAAGGAACAGAGTCTGCCCGGAAGGCAGGGAAAGTACAGGATACGTGGCTCTGTATGAATTGTGCTGCCAAGTTGATGAGTGCCTTTTTGATGAGTAAAGTTGAACTGCTGGAAAAAGACTGTGACTCCGGAGTGTTTTGTGGAACTAGGAAATCAGGAACCCGGAGTGACAGAACTGGAAGAAACCCTGAAAGTAACCGTGAGTGTTCTGCTGCACGTGCAGCAAAGAGGGCATTAGATTTCATCTGTGGGGCGCCAGAGTGTGGGAACACTACAGCTCATTGCCACGACTACCACCCTGGCTGCCTTACAGTAAAAAAAAAAAGATTGGCAAGACCACTTCTATAGTCTGTGGCTGCCAGACCAGAGCACTTCAAATCTCCTCCTACTTATGCCTCTTCTCATTAGTAGGCCCTACACAAGGTCGTTACATTGCAGTGCGAGGCACGCACGGCGTCACAGTGGGCTTCTAGTCAGAAGAAGAACCAGGGATGCCACATTCATTTAGTTCGCATAGCTATGGTCTGAAGGCCATGAACTATCAATGTAACCGCAGGGCCAAGATGTTGTGATTCCTTTTGCTAATTACAGTGTCATAGGTCACATTTACTAGGGTGCAAGCGCATATATTCATTAAATTATTGAAGAATTTAAAGGGAACTTGTTAATTTGGAAATGCTTTCCAATATACTGGCATCATAATATAGAGCAGGAGGAGCCGAGCAGATTGGTATATAGTTTTGTAGGAAAAAGATTGAGTATAACTTTTATAAATTGAATTCACAGCTCATACTGAGTTGAGCAGTCCAGTGGTGGTCTCATCCAATGATGGACAACCCTCCCAAAATTGGTGTATGTATAAAGATAGTGTTCAGTTACAGAGTAGGACCGCCTATTGGACTCCTGAGCCCTGAATAAGCAGAGTTCTAAATAAATGATGATTCTACTGAATCTTCTCTTACAAGCCTTTACATCAATCTGCTCAACTCCTCTTCTGGCAGATCAGAATCTATGTTGAGTGTAACACGTTCCCTTTCATTTTCACCAACCCTAACTCTCTTTTCACCAACCCTAGAGCGCCTACCAGATAAGTTGTGGGGAGTACTCGGGGACGGCTGGAGACTCTCTGACAGGAGGCTTTAACCCAGAAGTTCAGTGGTGGGCAAACCACAATGGTATGAAGTTCAGTACATGGGATCGGGACAACGACAACTACGAAGAGAATTGTGCGGTGGAGGATAAAGGTGGATGGTGGTATAACAGGTAACATCTGCACACTAACAAAAAGGAGCTTTAATCAATAAGAAATGTACGGCACAATTAAGTAATAACTAGATGTAGGCCCGATGCTATCACATCGGGAGGGCGGTAATGTCATGATGGAGACAGGCTTTGCAGCGTTAAGAATCTCTCCCCCCATGTGCTCACCCACCTATCCACTCTCTTTCCCCATGTACTAACCTCTCCCGTCTGTGCTCTCTTCTTTGACCTGTCTATCCCATGTGCTATCCCCCTTGTCCACTGTGTCTCTCCTTCCTGTGCTGTGTTCTCTTCTCATGTGCTGTCTCGTTTCAGCTGTCTCCCCCCTGTGCTCTGTCTCTCTCACCCCTGTGTCTGACTGTGTACAGAACATACCATAGCTCCTGGGCAGGGGAGGAAGCAAAAGGCAATACTGACATTACAGCAGGATACATTTTGTGAGGTAAAATATTGTTTAAAAACAGTCAGTGAAATATTTTACCTCACAAAATGAATCCTCT
This sequence comes from Dendrobates tinctorius, assembly GCF_039654945.1. NCBI lineage: Eukaryota > Metazoa > Chordata > Amphibia > Anura > Dendrobatidae > Dendrobates > Dendrobates tinctorius. Next base: position 29,001,053 of record NW_027361747.1, on the reverse strand, counting down.
GTGATCCCCTGCTGTAATGTCAGTATTGTCTTTTGCTTCCTCCCCTGCCCAGGAGATGTGGTATGCTCCGTACATGGTCAGACACAGACAATTTTTAAAATGAACTTTCGTTTGTGGGAAAACCCCTTTAATGTGACCAGCTTCCTCTGCCTGTAGAGACGTTGTGCATCTGCCGCCGAGATCAGCTGAATGATTCATTGCACCCGCGCGGAATTCGCGCAGGGGCAGTGCGATGGTGTTCCGCTGGTGGTACCGTGCAAGAGGCTGCGTGAGTGTGTTAATGTGTGCGTGTCAGTGTGACTGCGAGTGTGTGTGTGTGGTGCGTACGGTGTATAGAGTGTGTGTGTGGTGCGACGGTGTTCCGCTGGTGGTACCGCGCAATAGGTTGTTACCAGCAGCAGTTTCCATATTGAGACACCCATCACTTGGATAAATAAGGAAAAGCAACAGCATCCGGTCTAGGTGAAAAATCGTATCAAAAATGTATTCTGCCAGTACAAAATACAACGTTTCGGCCATATTGTGGCCTTTTTCAAGTATAACATAACAGCACATATGGTGGGCTTTTATAGTGTGGCACAGCCAATCACCATTTAGGTAACACCCATCACAAAAAATTCATACATAAAATACATATAAATACATCCATCAGATACATATATATTCAATAACACAGTTTATCTAGTCATTATCAGTAATGGTCATAATCATATTAGAAATATTGCAAAAACATTTCATACGTAAACAACCATCCCCAAATCAGCCCACCAATAATCGTCATGCATCAATATATCGGTGGAGGATTCTAGCCGTAAGCGAACTAAAGGGCCTATGAGACGTGTTTGTTCATTTGGGTCCATGAGCCTTTGAATCTGCATCTACTCCTCCGTTGTGCTGTCGGCTGCTCTTAGGACATCCAAGTGATGGGTAACAAATATGGCGGTTGGTGAACTTCCCCCCGCTTGGAATTCTGGGATACGGTGACATCTGGACAGAACAGGAAATTAAAACATTACAAGGCAATTATATAAATAGATTCTACCTTCTATATCAATGTCAGGGATTGTGCCACCAGGAAAGACAGCCTAAGAGGGCCGGAGATGTGTATAGCACCACCTCTACGCACAGTCTCATTTTATAGGCTATGTTTTATTGCTAGGAGTTACAGACCTTGTCCTTGGTTTACAACCCTAAATTGCTTCTTCAGGCTGTATGAAATATCTATTTTTAATTCTCTATAGGTTCAGTGCAGTTATGGGATTATATGTTCCTACATGTTAAAGTGTAATTCAATTTATATGACATAGAAAAGTCTCACTGAACTAAAACAACTTAATTAGAAAAAGACTTGGTCCGCACATCCAAATAATAGACACAAGATTCTTGGTTAGCATTTGATGAGAATGTATAAGCCCACTGCCATGTCACGTAGAATCTCTTAGTGGATTCCTAACCTGCCAGATGTAGCGCTGTGTGAAGGACACGATTGCTGGGACACTACGCCAGCAGGGGGAGCAACCCAAGTGCTCCACACCGCCCATCCTGTCAGGCTAAGCCTCCTCGGCTCTGGGTCACAAAACCTCATCCAAGCAACACAGCGAAAAATGACCAATACTCAGCAACAACAACAAAGGAAATCATCTTAAAAAGGCACTTTCCGTGTGGTCTCAGTGTAGTTATAGGATTATATGTTCCTGCATGTTAAACGTTGTTTCACTATCATCCTTGTGCCCTTCTGCATTGTGTTCAAATCTTCTCGAAAACATGGAACTACCTCATACGTTTCTATATTCAACAGAAAGGTCCCGATTCATCATTTGCAGGTTTTTTAAGTCTTTTTTTTCTTGTTTTTTTTTTAAGTTGATGGATTTTGCACCAAATTCATCAAAACAGACGCAGTCTTACAACCCATTAAAATGTTGCATGCTAATCTTTAACTGCATGTAAGAAGAAAATCAGATTTTCCATCTCACCAGGGTGCCAGAGTACAAATCTGTGTTCTGTCCTCACTAAATGAGCCGGGCTCATGTAGCTATACAGGCAGATAAACTGCTATACCAGGGTCCAATAAGGAGACTGTGGTTGAGTCTGTGCTTTTATTGAACGTAATAGTATATTGACCCGGTGAAACTGTAAACAATCATAAGGCATACAATCAGTGCATGATACAGCAAAACTACATATTACACATGTTATACATCGTGCGTGAAGGTTTACAAACTAGTAACTGACCCAGGGGTACGACTGACTAAGCTAGGCTAACATTAGAGAAGAAATTGACTATTGAAAGCATAAATGCATACCAGCAATGCAATTGCAAGGGGACTGTAATGGAGGTGTCTCTTCTTGAGTGCAGGGTGAAGGAAATGGAGGCTGAGCTACGACAGTGCATTGCAAAGAGGGAGCAGAATCACACACAAGAAATAGAAAACAGAAAATAAGACTGTAAACATGACTCTGGCCACTAGAGGGAGCCAAAACACTATAGACAAAGATAGATTATTATGCTTCTCAATATGCAAGTTTTATATGTTCATACTAATGAATAACCTGCGGCATTATGCAAAACAAATAATCAGAGATAACAAATTAGATATTGGAGACAGAACACTCCCCTTCTGGCATCAATGGATGTCACTATCCCTTTCTTCTGAAGGCAACAGTAGGACCAGTTCAGATACCGGTCTGAAAAATGTCTTAGGTTCATTCCTTTGGTCATCCTTAGTTCAAATTTGCGAAAGTTGTCGTCCTTGCTCGGCAATGTTGTGCTAACTGGACCAAGTGGCCACTGGTTCTGGTGAATTTGGCAGTCTTTTACAAGAATGAGGTAACCTATGTTCAGATTAGGCCTAGTATTTCTTTCGTTTTACTTCTCTTTCAGGTTATATTGGGGGCTAATCTACAGCATTACAGAATACTGAAGATAAGCCTCTGATGGCGGTGGCCGCATCTTATATACCAAAAAATAGGTTATAGATTCCCTTTAAAGCACTGATGAAGCTTGACATGTCAAGGAACTCGATGACCTATATGTGGACGGCTCTGATTGACATGCTGGTGAACATGACTGCCCAACGTTTACTATTGGAAAGTTGCTGAAAGACCCGGTCTGCAGGGCGCAAAGGACAGGATTCTATTGACGCAAAAAAATTTTCATTTAATAAAGAAACAGTTGGAATTTAAGAGTTCACAACGCGTTTCAACGGAATAGATCCGTCTTCCTCAGGTGGCATTGCAACGTTTACTATTGGCTTGGCCGCCTCTCATATGTCGTGTAACAACTGACCAAGGCCCAAACATATCGAGACCAACGCTGGTAAAAAGAGGGTCTGGGCTGAGTCTGTCTGCTGGTAGGTCAGGTTGATAAAAAAACTTTGCCTGTGGCTGAACTTACAAAAGATTTTCCTGGTTTCATCCACTTACACATGCTACAGCCACCACATCTGTAGAAACTACATGGTCTTCTATTAAGCTACGTCCCTTTGGCTACCGGCTTCTTGTTGTGACTGTGTACCAATAGATCCTTCAGAGATCTCCCTTTCCTAAAGGTGATGTTAGGAAGTTCCCCAATAATCTCCTTTAAATCTGGATCTAGCCTAAGGATATCCCAATGTCAGTTGAGAACTTCTCTAACCGCCTGATGTTGCTGATCAAAGGTGCCTATGATCCTTATCACCTCTGCAGAATCCTTATTCTCATGCTTCTGTAAAAGCTGTTGCTTGTTACCCCCTTTTGCAAAATCAAAAGCAGTTTCCACGACATGTCTCAGGTAGCCCTTCTCCCTGAATCTGTTATACATGTCCCCTGCTTGACTATAAAATAGATCATCCCTCAAGCAGTTCCTCCTCAATCTAAGGAACTGACCCTTAGGGATCTCTCTCTTAAGGGAAATAGGATTATGACTTTGCCAATGCAGAAGACTATTTGTACTAGTCAGCTTACGGAAGATGCTGGTGGAAATGTCCCCATGTGGTTCTTTTCTAATTTTCACATCCAAGAATACTATCTCATCTCTGTGGATCTCTGAAGTGAACCCCAGGCCACTTCATTATTATTCAACTCTTTTATGAAGTCATCAAACTGATCTTTACTGCCCGTCCAGATGACAAAAACGTCGTCGATAAATCTATACCATATGGATATCAGATCTTGCCACCATCTCGACTCACCCCCAAGCTCTATCGTCTCCTCCCACCAGACCAGGAACAGATTTGCATACGATGGGGCACAAGGACTCCCCAGCGCAGTGCCCCTGAGCTGGTGGTAGTGTTTGCCATCAAAGGTGAAGGTAGGTCAGCCATCTTGAGTCGAACCATGGAGCTTACGACAGGTAATGCACTTGAAGATGACACTACTGAGTTTCTTTGCACCAACAATCCACAGGCCAGCAGTTCTGATGGCTCCTTCTGTAAATAGTCTTCCTTGGTGCTTGACCAGATTGTGGTAGTGTTGTGATAGTGTTGTACGATTTAAGTAGGCAACATGACATTTTCCAGGGAGTATTTGAGGGAATTTCTCCACAAACTCCATTTTAGCGTCTTTGAGTCGGCCTCCTATTCTCAGCAGGCCGCTGTTGTTGATGAATGGGTCGAGTTTTCTCAATACGCTGCTCGCCGGTATTGGAACTTTGGAAATAAGACATTGGATTTCTGCAAAATAGGTTTCTCTTTGAATAGTGAGGATGATGTGGTTTCTAGAGAATTCTAAGTCAGAGGTATTTTTACAAAGATGCCAACCTTTACATTTTTCTGTTTCACAAGTTCTGGTGGCCCTAAACAAGCAAGCTATATAGGTCAGGCAGGTAATGGCTCGAACAAGTGACTTCCAACTTGAGAATTTGTCAAGCCTGCAAGATCCAAGCTGAATAGCAGAGTTCATTGTATGAAGTGTAGACACCTGCGGGCTGATTTCAGCATCCAAGTCGTCTCCTACTAGTTTAAAGGTGTCTGGAAAACGTTCCTCAGTGTACAATAGTTTTGGTCCTGAGAGCCATGTTGTGCTTTCCAGATGACTTGCGTCAACTGCTCTAGTTGCGTGATATGCGGGATTCTGGTCCGTGGATATGTAATGCCACTGTTTCGGATGAACTGATCTCCTAATTCGTAGCACTCTGTTATTTACATAAACGTAGAATAGCCTAATTTTGCTGTGGATATATCCTAGGACTACTTTGCTGTCTGAGTAGAACTTGGCCTGTGTCAGGTGGATATCCTTCTCAAATGCGATGGAATCCGCTAACTCAATGGCTAAGACTGCGGCACAAAGCTCTAACCTGGGTATAGTGTGCTCTGGTTGTGGTGCAAGTTTGACCTTCCCCATAATGAACCCAATGTGGTTCTGACATTTGGAGTCTATAGTTTTGAAGTAGACAACAGCGGCAATTGCTTTGACAGAAGCATCTGCAAATACGTACAGACTTTGGCTGCGTTGCATTGGTGCGGGGTCTGATCCCATTCTCTGAGACCGTTACATAGGTCCTGAGATGGGAATGCCTCCATGAGTTCTTGGCTGTTTGAGGCTATTTTGTGAAGCCTGAGGTTCGAGCATGCAAGCATCTCTTGGGCTAACCTGAGAAGACTCATGGTAGTCTCATTTGAAAGCATGACTTTCAGACATTTGTCAACATAAAAGTCTTTTCCTATGAATTGTCTGACATCTGTTCCGTATTCTGTTTCTCCTGCTTGAGCTGACCTTTTGAGTCCTGTGAGAATCATGTGGGAATAGTGGATGAGGGCAGGTATATCTCGCCCAGATTCCTTTCCTATGTGGCCTAGTCTGGTCAGTATCGCACCTGCTTGCTAATGAATAATGGGAGGTGGATATAAAAGGATGCAAGGTGGTTGTGTGTGTCTCAGCCTGGGAACACAGAGAGCCTGTCTGTGTGAGAGACACACGTGAGTGGAAGCAGTGCCCACTGCAACTGTTGTTTGGCTGGACGGGAGAAGCCCGCCAGTTGGTAGTTAGGTTGTCCTTTGTTTAGTTAGTGCCGAACAGGCAAGGATTTGTTTTATGTTTTATTTCCTTTTTGCATTGCTTTCACCGTTAATAAACCTGACTCAGGGTCAGTTACACCCAAATCCCAGCTCTGCGCCTGAGTTTCATACTGAACGCACGTGACCTTTGACCCCAGCAAAGGCGAACCCGGAGTGTTTTATCACATTGTGGTGGAGAATGCGGGCATCACGTTGCAAGCATGAGCATGGAGGACGTGGTGAAAGCGCTGGTACAGTCCACCACCGTCCAGCAAGAAGCTAATCGGGTCATGATGGCCCAGCTGAAGGAGTTGGTGGACATGACAGTTACCGATCGTTCGCTTCTCCAGCAGGTGGCGCAGCGCTTGGCAAGCTTACCTGAGCTTAACCTGGAAGCCGAGTCGAGAGTGATTCACGTGAGTCGGTACTGGCAGAAGATGACGACCGAAGATGACGTCGAGGCATACCTGACCACGTTTGAACGGACGGCGGTGCGAGAAAAATGGCCGAAGGCAAGATGGGCCGGCCTGATTGCCCCGTTTCTTTCCGGTGAGGCCCAAAAGGCTTATTATGACTTAGAGCCTGAAGCTGCGCAGGACTTTGACAAACTGAAAGCCGAGATCTTGGCACGGCTGGGAGTGACGACCGCTGTCCGTGCACAGAGAGTGCATCAATGGACTTATCAGCCGGATAAACCACCGCGGTCACAGATGTTCGACCTGATCCACGTGACGAAGAAGTGGCTACAACCCGAGGGGCTGACAGCGCCAGAGATAATCCAGAGAGTCGTCATGGACAAGTACCTGAGAGCTCTACCGCCAGCCCTGAGGAAGTGGGTAAGCCATGGAAATCCTACGACGGCAGATCAACTGGTGGATCTGGTTGAACGTTACTCCGTGGCGGAAGGACTCTGAGACGACGCTACCCCACCTCGTTCTTCATCATCTCCACGTGGAACCGGTAAGACTGTTCCAGGGAGTAGGGGAGATGGAAAAATCCCTAAGACAGTGGGGGAGGAAAACGGGACTGCCCGCACTGCGAGGCCGAGAGTAACGAACTATGGTCTAAGCAAGGGGCCCGTTAGGTGTTTCCGCTGCCAAGAGATGGGACATATTGCTGTGAACTGTCCGGTCACTACTGAACCCATGCAGTGCGACGTCACAGACTCTAAAAACCGCATGTCTATGGTTGCACGGGTAGTGAGTGTGAATGCCGGTCAAAAGGATGTGGAAAAACACTTGTGTGATTTAACTGTTGATGGCAAAAATGTGGTGGCATTGTTAGACTCGGGAAGTGTGGTGACTCTGGTGAAGGCCAGTCTGGTGTCAGCCCCGACTGGACCATCAGACAAATTTTCTGTAACGTGTGTGCATGGAGACACCTGTTCGTACCTCACCACGGTCATATGCATTACTACTTCCTATGGGTCTGTGCAACATAAAGTGGGACTCGTCCCGGCGTTATTGCATGATGTTATCCTGGGCCGGGATTTTCCCCACTTCTGGCAATTGTGGGAGAATCAGTTGATACCCCAGGGTAATAGTGTACATGATTCTTCTCCCAGGGCACATGTGGGTCCCGAACCCCTGGAAGAGGTCTCCCCGGAAGACTCTGGGGAAGAGTCTGCGGGAAATGACCTGCCGTTCCCGTTTTCAGTCATGGCGGGTGATACGGAGGAGACCGGGGAAGAGGAGGAGGCCGACAGCCGTCCACCTCCCCGTTTGCCGGATTTAGAAGTTCAGAAAGATGACTTCCAAAGTGAGCAAATAAAGGATCCTACCCTTTCTCAGGCTAGGACAAATGTAAAAGTGATAAATGGGGTACCCGTAGAACCTGGCTCTAGGCTGGCATATCCTTACATGGTTCTGGAGAATGATTTACTCTATCAGATAGAGAAAAAGGGGAAGATACGGTGCAACTATTAGTCGTGCCAAAACTCTACCGGCGGCAGGTGCTGGACCTGGCCCACGGACATGTGATGGGAGGTCACCTGGGAGTCCAGAAAACCACCGAAAGGATATTACACTGTTTTGTTTGGCCAGGCATGCATCACGATATTCGTGTATATTGCGAGTCTTGTCCTGACTGCCAAGCCTCTGCACCTAAGCCCCGGTTCTGTAGCCCTTTGGTACCCCTACCTATTATTGAAGTCCCGTTTGAGAGGATTGGGATGGATTTAGTTGGGCCCCTTCCACGGTCTGCACGTGGACACCAACATATCCTGGTCATGTTGGATTATGCCATTCGTTACCCGGAGGCCATCCCTTTGCGTAACACGGCCACCAAGACGATTGCCAAGGAGCTGGTGCATGTGTTTAGTCGGGTCGGTATACCAAAACAGATACTCACCAACCAGGGGACCCCCTTTATGTCCAGGATAATGAAGGAGCTCTGCCGATTGTTACAAATCGAACCGTTACGCACATCCGTGTATCACCCTCAAACAGACGGGTTGGTTGAACGGTTCAATAAAACTCTGAAGCAGATGCTGAGAAAGGTGATAGACAAGGATGGGAAGAACTGGGACTATTTACTTCCGTATTTGCTTTTTGCCATCAGGGAAGTACCCCAGTCTTCCATGGGATTCTCGCCTTTCGAGTTATTGTACGCCCGACGTCCTGGCGGACTGTTAGACGTTGCAAAAGAAACCTGGGAGGGTCAGGTCACTCCATTTAAAACAGTGATAGATCACGTCACACAAATGCAGGACCGTATTGCGGCTGTTATGCCTATCGTCAAAGAACACATGATACAGGCTCAAGGAGCCCAAAAAAGAATCTATGATAGGGGCGCCAAGATCCGTACGTTTGCACCCGGAGATAGGGTGTTGATCCTGGTCCCCACGGTGGACAGTAAGTTCCTGGCAAAGTGGCAGGGCCCCTTTGAGATCAAGGAAAGAGTTGGTGAAGTAAACTACAAAGTATACCAGGCAGGTAAATGGAAACCTGAACAGATTTATCATGTAAATCTGATAAAGCCCTGGAAGGATCGGTCTGCCTTGTCAGCGGAGCTGGCCCGTCCTGTCTGCTCGCATACCGTACCAGAGGTACGGGTTGCAGAGACTCTCTCGGAGCGGCAAAAGACTGAGGTCAGGCAGTTTCTACTTCACAACCAAAAGTTTTTCTCAGAAAAACCCGGGCAGACTATGCTAATGAAACATGACATCGTAACGGAACCTTTGTCACAGTTCACGTAAAGCCCTACCGAATCCCGGAAGCGCGCCGTGAAGCCGTTTCCCGAGAAGTGAAGGCAATGTTAGAGTTAGGAGTCATTGAGGAATCGCACAGTGCGTGGTCCAGCCCGATTGTGCTAATTCCTAAACTGGACGGCACCATCCGGTTCTGCAATGACTTCAGGAAACTGAATGCGGTCTCAAAATTTGATGCCTATCCTATGCCCCGGGTCGACGAGTTAATAGATCGGTTAGGAAAAGCCCGGTATATTACGACCCTAGATCTAACAAAAGGGTGTTGGCAGATCCCTCTGGCTGAGGCTGCCAGAGAAAAGACGGCATTTGCTACGCGGAAGGTTTATTTCAGTATGTGTATATGCCGTTTGGACTGCACGGGGCACCGGCGACCTTCCAGAGACTGATGGATCGAGTCTTGAGGCCACATAGGCGGTACGCTTCGGCCTATTTGGATGACATTGTCATTTACAGCTTGGACTGGGAGACTCATCTCCAGAAAGTACAAGCTGTGATTGACGACCTGTGGGAGGCAGGTCTAACCGCGAACCCCAAGAAATGTCACATCGCGCTAGAAGAAGCCCGGTATTTGGGGTATGTAATTGGGAGGGGTGTTGTTAAACCCCAGGTTGATAAGATTCAGTCGGTTCAGGACTGGCCACAACCTGTCAACAAGAAGCAGGTGCAAGCCTTCCTGGGGATCGCCGGCTATTATCGCCGGTTCATACCCAATTTTGCAGCCATCGCTACCCCCCTGACGGATCTTACAAAAGGGAAAGACTCCGTCATGATTAAATGGAGTTTAGCGGCTGAAGAAGCCTTCCATAGCCTAAAACGTGCACTTTGCTCTCAGCCCGTACTGGTGACTCTGGACTTCTGCAGCAAGTTTGTGGTACAAACGGATGCCTCTGATACCGGTATCGGGGCCGTACTCTCACAAGTGAGGGACGGAGTGGAACACCCAGTCCTCTATCTCAGCAGGAAGCTGAATAAACACGAGCAAAGGTATGCAGTCGTAGAAAAAGAGTGCCTCGCCATTAAGTGGGCTCTAGAGGCCCTCAAATATTACCTGGTGGGCCGAAAGTTCAGGCTGATCACTGACCATGCCCCTCTCAAGTGGATGCACTTGAACAAGGAACGGAATAGCCGGGTGACCCGGTGGTTCCTTGCCCTGCAGGCCTACACTTTTACGGTGGAGCACCGCCCAGGGGTACAGATGGGGAATGCAGATGCCCTGTCCCGAGTGCACTGTTTGGCGGGTGTCATAGCTCGACCAGAGTGGTCTGAGCAGAGGGGGGGGATATGTGAGAATCATGTGGGAATAGTGGATGAGGGCAGGTATATCTCGCCCAGATTCCTTTCCTATGTGGCCTAGTCTGGTCAGTATCGCACCTGCTTGCTAATGAATAATGGGAGGTGGATATAAAAGGATGCAAGGTGGTTGTGTGAGTGTCTCAGCCTGGGAACACAGAGAGCCTGTCTGTGTGAGAGACACACGTGAGTGGAAGCAGTGCCCACTGCAACTGTTGTTTGGCTGGACGGGAGAAGCCCGCCAGTTGGTAGTTAGGTTGTCCTTTGTTTAGTTAGTGCCGGACAGGCAAGGATTTGTTTTATGTTTTATTTCCTTTTTGCATTGCTTTCACCGTTAATAAACCTGACTCAGGGTCAGTTACACCCGAATCCCAGCTCTGCGCCTGAGTTTCATACTGAACGCACGTGACCTTTGACCCCAGCAAAGGCGAACCCGGAGTGTTTTATCACAGTCCGTAAATGGCGACTGCAGGTGAAGGACTGTTGCCAAAGATATGCCCTCTCATGCGATACTCTGTGATTTCTGTAGTAGGATCCCAGAAGAATCTTAGAAAGTTCCTGTCTCTCTCTCTCACAAGGAAACAATGTAACATTTGCTGGATGTGGATCGCCCGCCAGGGCAGTGGGGTACTCGGTACTGGGCCCGTTATCTCAGAGGGAAGTGTCACAGTAGCAGTGACCCGGTTCGTGGCCCTGGGCGTCCATGTAAAAGGGGTTGAGCGTGGCTGATTAAAGTTTATAAGTGGATGATACGTGACACCACCTGTGATGCTCGGCAATGAAGGGGTTAAGCCGACGCTGCAGGCAGATCCTCTGGGACAGATGGTATAAGGCAGCAAGATGTAATAGCTCCCCACAGGTAGAGCTGTAGTCCCAGGGTAGTAATGATAGGTGTTGAGGAAGAGGGTGCAGTGTTAGGCACAGAGATGTAGCAGAGCTGAAGGGGTTGCAGGAAGAAGGCAATGACACAACAGGGTGCAGTTTCTTTTACCTTTACTTTGCTTTGCAAGTGCAGTCCAGGATCCAGATTACAGATGGAACAGGAGTTGGCCAGCCTGGAAGCAATTTAGGAATCTCTCTATGCAGATGGGTTGTGTAGTCTCCTTTCTAGCGCTTATCTGAGGTACATGCATATTGTGAGCTCATTTTCTCGTTCACCTTTGATGTCCGATGAACTCCCTCTGCTGGTGAAAGGAGGTGGTGAAACTGATTTGGATGGGAGAAACCTGTCATCTGAACAGGTGGATTGCGATTGGACATCCGGAATCTCTGAGTGGATATAAGGCTGCCGACGCCCTGTAAGGTTGCTGGTGATTTCTCTGCTCTGAGCTCTGGCCTCCAGTTCAGTTCCTGTCTTCTGAAAGCTAAGTTTTGCTCTGTTATTGTTCCATGAGATTTTGTCTGATTTGCTTAGTGCTTTTGTGTTAAGCCAGCCCCGGCTGGGGCTCTGCTGAATTTCCATTTTTGTCCCTGATCGGTTAAATCTCTTTTGCTCTGTCTTCAGAATATATCGGAGTGCTGATATAGGGATTTTGAAGTCTAGTGACTTCAGGGCCGTTTTTCTTATCAGACGTGTTGGGACATTTTTGGTAGGGTTTTTGCGGATTGCAGCTAGCATCTTTTCTGTCCTTTCCTATCTAGTTAGTTGGGCCCCATCGTTTGCTCTGCCTGTCTTTCTGTCTGTGTTTGTGTTTTCATCTGTTTTCACTGACAATACATGTTGGGGGCTGTCTATTGCATTGGGGTCTGCTCTGGGGCAGTTTAGATTTCCCCTTTCTTTCTTTAGGCTTATTTAGCTCTCCGGCTGTGAGGAGGTGTCTAGGATCACCATAGGAACACTCCACAGCTACTGTTAGTTGTGTGAATAGGATCAGGGGTCTGCAATCCGTTTGCTACCAACCTCTCCAGTTTTCTGGACTTAGCTTGCATTTTTGTTTTTTCCTCCTCCGGTGAATCATTCATAACACATGCAGCACTGAGTTACACTGAAGTTCCTCTTGCTTGCTCTCTTTTAGAACCCCCTCGTATGGCAGACAGCTGTAGCCTCCTTCTTCTGGATCACACGCTGCTGTTGTGCCTCCGAGTCTTATGTGGGAACAGAGCATTTACAGCTTCCTATTCCTCCGGTTTCTGCTGCAGGAACATCAGTATCCATACAACCTCGGAGACCAGACTCCGGACCATGCGCCACGCTAGAAGTGAGCCTGAACTCTGCTCAATCCTCCAGCTCTTCTTCTCCCGTCCACACACTTCGCCCTCCTCACACAAACTAACTAAACTTCCCCTTCCTGGCCCCCAGAGAGCCGCTCTTCCCCCAGTTTTGGTTCAGAGCTCCCTCTGATGGCCTGGAGTGGGAACTGTGCTGTGTGTTGTATTTACCTGACAGAGAGATGCTTTATTGCTTCCAAGCATGACATCACACTCTTAGGGAGGAAGGTAATTCCACTGTGGCGACCATACTCCTGGGGGCGCCACAGATGTCAGCGATGAAGGCAATGCAATCCTTACGGACGCGCATAAGTACTGCCAGCAGTTTGTTATTGAGGTCTGGTCCTGTCAGTAGAACGTCATTCAGGGAGACATCATAAAACTTAGCACTGGAATCAAACACCACTCTATTCTGGCCTGGTTTCTTAGGGTGGTATACTACAAACATAGGTAGGAATCAGCATTATTCAAAGTCTTTGAGAGTGGGAGCTATAGCTCTTCATGACAGTTTTCAAAAATCTTTGACATGAAGGAGAAAAGGTGATCTTTCATCTCTGGTTTCTTTTGTAGAGTGTTTGAGAGAGGAGAAACGTTTTAATGCATGATTTCTGTTGTTCAATAGACATGGTCTGTGGTTTCTGAAGGGAAGAGGTGCGACCCAGCTGTTGGTCTCATCTTTAACAAGTCCTTTGTCCATTACCGCTAGGAACAACTTGTCCTCTATCGACATTGCCACTTGGCTGTCCTACTTAGTTCTCTAGAAGACTGTGCACTGTAACTGAGCCTCGTAGCTTCACAACACTATACTGCTGTCGTGAGTAAAGTCTATTAAATGATTGGGCAGTTGGATGCCATGTGATAGTTCTCTGACCTGGAACTCATTGTTACAAGGTTGGAACAGAGATGGGCGTCCTTTCTCCAGTGTATTTGTCAGCATGCTTGTCACAAAAGAGGGGGCGTGCATGCGTACCTTGCATACGTTTCCTATTATGACCCATCCTAGATCTAGCTTTTGGGCATAGGGAGCATTGTGGAGTCCATTTATATGACGTCTCACTTTATGAACCAGCACAGGATTATCTTGGCCTGATGGTCAAGTTCCGGTATAAGGTGTGCTATGCATTTTAAGTGAGCGTGATGGATTGCCACATCTGGCATAGGAATTTCAGATCTGTTGTCTGGGATCTGGTTACATTCAATGATCGTAGGCAGAATTGTCTGTCTAAGGACTCGATTTGGTAGTCAGTAGCTTTCCTGCCTGCTTTTGACACAGTACCTGCACACATCTTTAATGAGTAGGGAGTGCTTGGCCCTTTGATGTTGAATAGGTCAAGGAATGTTGATCTAGCCAAGGATTGATTACTTTGATCATCCAAGATAGCATACAGTCTAAAGCCCCCGTTACACACTGCAATATCGCTAGCAATATCGCTGCAAAGTCACCGATTTTGTGACGTTGCAGCGATATTGCTAGCGATATCGCTGCATGTGATACTTACCTACGACCGGCTCCCCCGCTGGTTATCGCTGATCGCGCGAGAAGCTGCTGGATCATTTCTCGTCGGCCACTTCCTGCGGCGCTTCCTGCTGTGACGACGAGCGACGCGTGGAGCCGGGCGGGAGGACGCAGGATCGCCGCGTCTGACAGGTAAGTAGCGACCCCCGTCCCCAGCGATGTCGCTAGTGAGATCTGCCTGAGTGGCAGCTCACTAGCGACCACCCAGCGATGCACCAGCGATCCTGACCGCGTCATATCGCTAGTCGGGATCGCTGGTGAGTCGCTAGGTGTAACGGTACCCTTACAGCTTTGTCTCTATAGCCTTTTGGGTACACTGACGAGGTATATTTTTGAACAGGACCTACTGTCTATTGTCCCTTTGCAGACTTCTGTACATTGTGAAGTGATCTCTGGCGTAGCTGGTAGCAGTGTTCCTTTCCTCCCTGTCATACTCACTGTCAGCTGGTGTGTTTTGAGTACTCTATGGAGCTGGGCCAAGGTGTAGAGCAATGTTATGATTTGTGGTGTCACATTCTGTGTATTTTACATTGACCTTGCAATCCGTAGCGAGATGAGTTGTGGATGAGCAGCACTTGTAGCAGGTACCGTTTTCTTTCAGGAAGCTTCTGCGATTTGGCATAGATTTTCCTCTGAAGTCTCTGCATTTCAGGAGTGGACGAGGCTTCCGATGGAGCGGGCACAGCTTGTCAGGGTCCTGCATCTTTGTCTCTGATTGGGAGCAGCCAGCAGACCTGTGATTAGAACCTGGAGAAGAAACACAAGTCTTGTGCACTGCCACAGACGTTCTGCGTGGATTTGCAGCTGGTGACTGTGTGGCATATGATATTGCTAAGTCAAAGCTGGGATCGTTTCTAATTCTTGCTTGTTGGTATATAAAGTCTACCAAAACGGAGAAGGGAGGGAATGGAACACTGTGCTTGTATTTGTACATGGAACCATGTGTGAGCCACCTCTCCTGTATATTGTAGGGCAACTTTTGGACTATAGGGTTAACACCACTACTTGCTGTGTCGAAGAATGCAAATCCCTGTAGGTCATCTTTGTATTTGGCAACTTGGACTTCCATTAGCAGGTCGCTTAGTTCTCGAAAGTTTCTGGAAACCTTTGTTAGATATTTTAGGAAAGTAATTGATTCTTTTGAACAAGACTCTTTCTATTACCTCTGCTAAGCTGTAACACTCATCCAGCGTGTTCCAGATCTCTTTGAGGCCAGTCTCAGGGCAGTTTATATTAATTTCTCTGATCCTTACTGCATGTTTGACTGACTCTTCTCCCAGGTATTTGACTAAGAGGTCTATCTTTTCCCTGTGTTGTAGCCCCAAGTCTCTAGCGACATTTTGGAAGGAAGCTTTCCAAGCTCTGTAACCTTCAGCTTGATCAGTGAATCTCATTAGTCCCTTGGCAAACTGGTGATGGGTCGCCCTGATAGTGATGTGAGGTGCGTTTTTTACCTGTTAGTATCCTTTGGGTGGCGCCAACTGGTGTTGTGTTGCTTCAGTCTGATGTACGATGTGTCAGCAAGGTGATTTACGTTGGTTACCTGATGAGGGGCAAAGTAGGCATTAGCAGAGTTGTTTCGCGCCACGTTTTCGAGTTTGTATCTGTCCTGGAGCTCAGCCTTATGATGGCTCTTGCTTGCTTTATTGGAGATGTCATGTTCTCATTTTGGTATCGGCTCAGGGTCATAGTTTGGATCAGGAAGTTCATTAACATACTGAGATGTGCGTTGTGGTGAATCTTGCAGTGAAAACTGAAGACTCAGCATACTGTTTCGCCTATGCAGCTCAGGCTTTTGCGCGGCTTCTAGTGATTCTGCTTCGGCGAGGGTGGTGTCAGCTTCCCTTTTTGCTGCTAAGCTTTCTAAGGCGGCAAACACGCGTGTCTTCTCTAACTGTGACCTTTCTTGGTCATCTAGGCGTGCTTTCTCTAATTTAAGTTGCATCTCTTGGTCAGCAAAGCCTGCTCGCATTTTGGTGGCTTCATCATTTGCGCAGGCAATGGCAACCGCACTGGTGATGGATGTTGTCTTCGAGGTAACAGAAGTAACAGATCTTGTCCTGTGTGATTTGTAGGAATCATAGAAACATAGAATCGTAGAGTTGGAAGGGACCTCCTGGGCCATCTGGTCCAACCCCCTGCTCAAAGCAGGATTCGCTAAATCATCCCAGTCAGATGTCTGTCCAGCCTCTGTTTGAAGACTTTGAAGGAGAACTCACCACTTCTCGTGGCAACCTGTTCCACTCATTGATCACTCTAACTGTCAAAAAGTTTTTTCTAATATCTAATATGTGTCTCCTCCCATTCAGTTTCATCCCATTGCTTCTAGTCTTTCCTTGTGCAAATGAGAATAAAGTTGATCCTTCTGCAATGTGACAGCCCTTTAGATATTTGTAGACAGCTATTAAGTCTCCTCTCAGTCTTCTCTTTTGCAAACTAAACATTCCCAAATCCTGCAACCTTTCCTCATAAGACAGGGTTTGCAGACCGGTCACCATTCTGGTCGCTCTTTTCTGAACTTGCTCCAGTTTGTTGATGTCTTTTTTAAAATGTGGTGCCCAAAACTGGACACAATATTCCAGATGAGGTCTGACCAAAGAGGAGTAGAGGGAAATAATGACTTCACGTGATCTAGACTGTATGCTTCTGTTAATACATCCTAGAATTGCATTTGCCTTTTTTGCTGCTGCATCACACTGTTGACTCATATTCAGTCTGTGATCTATTAGTATACCCAAGTCTTTTTCACATGGGCTGTCATTTAGCCCTATTCCTCCCATTCTGTATATGCTTTTTTTCATTTTTATTGCCCAGATGTAGTACTTTGCATTTCTCCCTGTTAAAAACCATTCTGTTAGTTGCTGCCCATTTCTCCAGTTTATTTAAATCTTTTTGAATCCTCTCTCTCTTCTCTAGTATTAGCTATCCCTCCTAGCTTTGTGTCATCAGCAAATTTAATCAGTTTACCCTCAATTCCTTCATCTAAATCATTGATAAAGATGTTGAACAATACAGGGCCCAGGACAGAGCCCTGTGGTACCCCACTTGAGACATTCTTCCAACTGGATGTGCAGCCATTTACGACCACTCTTTGGGTCCGATCACTAAGCCAGTTATGAATCCACCTAACAGTTGCCTTTCCATTCCATACCTAGTCATTTTTTCAATAAGGATTGTATGAGAGACTTTGTGAAATGCTTTGCTGAAGTCAAGATATACTATATCTACAGCATTTCCTTGATCCACCCAATCAGTGATACCATCATAGAAGGAAATTAAGTTAGTCTGACATGACTTATTAGTTACAAACCCATGCTAACTCTGTTTAATCACTTCATTCTTATCCAGGTATTGACATACATGTTGTTTAATAATTTGTTCAAAGATCTTTCCTGGTATAGAAGTCAGACTCACCGGCCTATAGTTGCCTGGGTCCACCTTCTTCCCCTTTTTGAAGATAGGAACATTTGCTCTTCTCCAGTCTTCTGGCACTTCTCCTGTTCTCCAAGAATTTTCAAAGATTATGGAGAGGGGTTCAAAAATTTCTTCTGCTATCTCCTTCAGTACTCTGGGGTGTAATTCATCTGGACCTGGAGACTTGAATTCATTTAGGTTAGCTAAGTATTTCCTCACTATCTTTCTGGTTATAGATATCCTGGATTCTTCTATTCCCTTAATAGGACAGTGAATAACAGTTGATGTTACATTTCCTTTCTGAGAGAAAACAGATGCAAAATAGGAATTTAAAAGTTCGGCCTTCTCAACATCTGGTCTTACCATTTCATCATTTTCATCCTGTAAAAATCCTATAGCATCTTTGACTTTTCTTTTACTTTTGACATATCCCCAAAATCCTTTATTATTGCTTTTGACATCTCTTGCAAGCCTCAATTCATTTTCACCTTTAGATAATCTGATTTGTGCCCTGCAGGTTCTGCAGACAGCATTATATTCTTCTTTAGATATGCCTCCCTCTTTCCATTTTATAAACATTTTTTCTCCCTTTTTAGCATGTGCTTAAGTTCTGTGTTCATCCATCCTGATTTCCTTAAATGCTTCCTATTCTTCCCTCTTTTCGGAATTGTTAACAACTGTGCTTTGAGAATTTCATTTTTCAAGATTTCCCATCCTTCCTGGACATTTTTGTCTTTAAGGATATCCAGCCATTGGATCCCTCCAATTCTCTTTCTGAATCCCTTAAAATCTGCCTTTCTGAAATCTAACCTTGACGTCTGAGTCTTCACAGGTCTTCCACCTCTAGTTATCCAAAATTCTAAAATAGCATGGTCGCTACCTCCTATGGTCCCAGCCACTTTTACCTCCTCAACCATTTCCCCCCTGTTTATAAGGATTAGATCCAAGGTAGCAGTTCCCCTTGTTTTCTCCCCTACCTTTTGGAAGATAAAGTTGTCAGCAAGAGAGGATAAGAATTTCCTTGACCTGTTAGTTTTGCCTGAGAGAGATTCCCAACAAATGTCTGGATAGTTGAAATCTCCCATGACAACTATGTCATATTTTTTGGAGAACTTGGCCATTTGATGCATAAAGAGTTCATCCATATCTTCAGCTTGCACAGGCGGCCTGTAGTAGATGCCTAAAATGGTGTCCTTTCCATTGTTCTGTCCTTGTATTCTTACCCAAACAGTTTCCACAGAACTCCCAGTCTCTGAAGCTTCAATCTCTGTGCAGATATACGCGTTTCTAACATACAATGCGACACCCCCTCCTCGTTTATCAAGTCTGTTTCTTGCAAATAAGTTGTATCCTTCTAGTCTTGTATTCCAATCATGTGTATTGTCCCACCAAGTTTCAGTGATTCCAATGACATCATATTTCTTTTCCTGTGTTAGTAGTTCCAATTCTCCTTGTTTGTTGCCCATGCTTTGTGCATTAGTATAGAAACATTTTAGTTTGTGATTGGTTTCTCTTTCTCCAATATTTTTATTAATTAGATTCTTTTGTCTTTGTTCTTCCTTTCCACTTCTAATAGCAGAGTTCTCAAAAGCATTTGTCAGGATATGGCTTTTTCTGGTCTTTTGCTTCCCTTCCCATGTTGTTCTAGTTTAAAGCTCTCCTTACAAGTGTAGCAAGGCGACTTCCAAATACATGCTTTCCAGTCTTCGTAAGGTGCACCCCATCTCTAGCAAGTAGTCCATCGTATAAGTAATTCACTCCGTGATCCAGAAATCCAAATCGTTGCTGACGGCACCATCGACGTAGCCAGTTGTTCACCTGCAGAATCTTATTCCACCTCCTTGTTCCATGGCCATCCACTGGGAGGATGGAAGAGAATACCACCTGCGCTCCCAGTTCTTTCACTTTCTTGCCTAAGTCTTCAAAGTCTCTGCAGATGGTTTCTAGGTCGCTTCTAGGACATGGTGTTTTGGGGGAATGCTTGGTTGTGGAGAGATTGCTGTAGCTGTATTAAGTCTCTGTGTAGATGTCACGTGGACCCGTCCTGTGTGACGCGACCAACAGGCCGGTCACTAAAACAACAGGACGCGGCACGTGATACAGTCCTGTGTGACACTGGTCGCAGGCCGGTAACTAAAACAACAAGACAAGGAGTAGGGAAACAGTTACAACGGTGGGCCCTGCGATAGGGACAGGGGATGTGGAGACCTCCTGCACTCCCCTGAGTCAGTGTCCCTAATGTTCCCTATGCCGGTTCCTCACCGGCGCCGCTCAGGATACCTGTCGCCCTAGCACACCCTACATCTATCCCTTGCTAGGGAGCTGGGTGGCGCAGGCACTGGCCCCACCGCTGTACTAATACACACGAAGTAAAAACACAAACGGGGAAATGCCACTTACCTTTACTCTGTTGCACTTGCTCCTGGCAACAGAGACCACCACCAGAATGCAGCTCTCCTCCTGAATCGCTGCAACCAAGCTCTGTCAAAGCTACAAGGAAATCCCCTCTGACTCCATCCACACCAGGGCTCTGACCGTGCTGCAAGGAGCTCTCTCCAGCTTCTTTCTCCACCAAGGATGGTTGGAAATGAACACTATCACCAACGCTGATTGCAACACCTGTGACTCATTTATAGCAGAGCCAGCAATCAGACCTGCATTATAAACATGTGCACTTAACTAAAGAAACAGAGTGCAATCACGCTCATCACCACCACCAAGGGAAAACTTAGAACAAACGACACAACAGTGCAATAATCCTAATGGCCACCGGGGGCAAAAACCACCTAAGCATGGATCATGACAGTAGCTGGTGACTTGAATCTAACTAGCTGGATGGCTGTCGTTTCACTGTTCTGTCCTCCGTAAATGAGGCAGGCCCATGTAGCTATACAGGCAGATAAACCGCTATACCAGGGTCCAATAAGGAGACTGTGGTTTAGTCTGTGCTTTTATTGAATGGGATAGTATATTGGTGCTGTGAAACTGTAAACAATCATAAGGCATACAATCAGTGCATGTAGAGGCGTATCTAGGGGGTGCTGCCAGGCACATCTGGCAGGGGGGTGCAGTCGGGCCACCTAATGCGGAGGTCCACAGTGTCTCCCCTGGTGGCTGCATTCTGCCACCCCCTGGACTGGTCAAGCTGACTGCCGGCACAGAGAAGCTGGAGTGTGTCGACTCCCAGGGATCAATTGTACTCACGTCTTACAGACGCGAGTACAATTGAAGCTCTGATCACTGGGTCAGAGCTACACCAGCAGTGTGATCAGATCATGTGATCACGCTGCTAACGTCACTCGCCAGCGCCGCAGAGGCGCACATTGGTGGTAAGTGCTCCAGTGGAGCTGAAGACACCGAAGATTAAGTATTGTGTGTGTGTGGAGATCTCAAGGGGGATGGAGAATTTAATGTGGATGGGGAGATTTGGAGTGGGGATGGGGGTATTTAATGTGTGTGGGGATGGGGCATTTAATGAGTTTGGGGAGATTTGGAGTGGGGATGGCGGGATGTAATGTGTGGAGGGAGATTTGAAGTGGGGATGGGGGGATTTAATGTGTATGGGGAGATTTGGAGTGGGGATGGGGGGATTTAATGTGTGTGGGGAGATTTGGAGTGGGGATGGAGGCATTTAATGTGTGTAGAGAGATTTGGAGTTGCGTTGGGGGTTTTTAAAGTGTGGGAAGATTTGGAGTGGGGATGGGGGGTTTAATGTGTGGGGAGATTTGGAATGGGGGATGTGGAGTTGAATGTGTCGGGAGATTTGGAGTGCGAATGGGGGATTTAATGTGTGTGGGGAGATTTGGAGTGGGGATGGGGGATTTAACCCCTTTCCTACATTGGACATAATATTCCATCCATGTGACCTGGGACCTAAGTCCCAAGGATGGAATATTACATCATAGCGATCAGCGGCGCCCCCCAGGCAGAGTGCCGCTGATCGTGGCCAGGTGTCAGCCGATCAGCTGACACCCTGCACTATGTGTCAGGGGCGGTCACGGACCACCCCCGGCACATTAACCCATGGCACACTGCGATCAAAAAGACTTAAATAAATAATCATGGTACCGCTGAAAACGTCATCTTGTCCCGCAAAAAACAAGCCACCACACAGCATCATCAGCGAAAAAATATAAAAGTTATAGCTCGCAGAATAAAGCGATGCAAAAATAATTATTTTTTATATATAATTGTTTTTATTGTATAAAAGCGCCAAAACATAAATAAATGACATAAATGAGGTATCGCTGTAATCGTACTGACCCGAAGAATAAAACCGCTTGATCAATTTTACCACACACGGAACGGTGTAAGTGCCCCCCCCCCCCAAAAAAAAAGAAATTCATGAAATGCTGGTTTTTGTTCATTCTGCGTCCCAAAAATCGGAATAAAAAGCGACCAAAAAAGTCACGTGCCCGAAAATGGTACCAGTAAAAACGTCAACTCGTCCTGTAAAAAATAAGACCTCACATGACTCAGTGGGTCAAAATATGGAAAAATTATAGCTCTCAAAATGTGGTGATGCAAAAACTATTTTTACAATAAAAAAGCGTCTTTTAGCGTGTGACAGCTGCCAAACATAAAAACCCGGTATAAATAGTAAATCAAATCCCCCGTTATCACCCCCTTAGTTAGGGAAAAATAATAAAATTAAAAAACATGTATTTATTTCCATTTTCCCATTAGGGCTAGGGTAAGGGTTAGGTTTAGGGCTGAGATTAGGGTTAGGGGAGTGTTGGGGTTAGGGTTGGAGTTAGAATTGGGGGGTTTCCACTGTTTGGGCACATCAGGGGCCCTCCAAACGCAACGTGGCGTCTGATCTCAACTCCAGCCAAAAAAGTCAAATGGCGCTGCTTCCCTTCCAAGCTCTGCCATGCGCCCAAATAGTGGTTTACCCCCACATGTGGGGTATCAGCGTACACAGCACAAATTGCACAATAACTTTTGGTGTCCTGTTTCCCTTGAGAAAATAAAAATTGGGGGTGAAAAGATCATTTTTGTGGAAAAAAATATGATTCTTTAATTGTACGGCTGTACGTTATAAAGTTCTGTGAAGCCCTTGGGGGTTCAAAGTTCTCACCACACATCTAGATAAGCTCCTTGGGGGTCTATTTTCCAAAATGGGGTCACTTGTGGGGAGTTTCCACTGTTTAGGCACATCAGGGGCTCTCCAAACGTGACATGGTGCCCGATCTCAATTCCAGCCAATTTTGCGTTGAAAAAATCAAACGGCGCTCCTTCCCTTCCGAGCTCTGCCATGTGCCGTAACAGTGGTTCTCCCCCCACATATCAGGTATCAGCGTACTCAGGACAAATTGCACAATAACTTTTGCATTCCAATATCTCCTGTTACCCTTGGTAAAATAAAAAAATTGGACCTGAAGTAATTTTTTTGTGAAAAAAGTTAAATGTTCATTTTTTTTAAACATTCAAAAAATTCCTGTGAAGCACCTGAAGGGTTAATAAACTTCTTGAATGTGGTTTTGAGCACCTTGAGGGGTGCAGTTTTTAGAATGTTGTCACTTTTGGGTATTTTCTATTATATAGACCCCTCAAAGTGACTTCAAAGGTGATGTGGTCCCTAAAAATTAAATGGTGTTGTAAAAATGAGAAATCGCTGGTCAACTTTTAACCCTTATAACTTCCTAACAAAAAAAAATTTGGTTCCAAAATTGTGCTGATGTAAAGTAAACATGTGGGAAATGTTACTTATTAAGTATTTTGTGTGCCATATCTTTGTGATTTAAGGGCATAAAAATTCAAAGTTGGAAAATTGCAAAATTTTAAAACTTTTCGCCAAGTTTCCATTTTTTCACAAATAAACGCAAGTTATATTAATGAAATTTTAGCACTGACATGAAGTACAGTATGTCACGAGAAAACAGTGTCAGAATCACCAGGATCCATGGAAGCGTTCCAGAGTTATGACCTCATAAAGGGACAGTGGTCAGAATTGTAAAAATTGGCCCAGGCATTAACATGCAAACCACCCTTGGGAGTAAAGGGGTTAATGTGTGTGGGGAGATTTGGAGTGGGGATGGGGGGGGTTAATGTGTGTGGTCAGACATTTGGAGTGGAGATGGTGGGATTTAATGTGTGGGGGAAGATTTAGAGTGGGGATGGGGGGATTTAATGGGTGGGGGAGATTTGTAGTGGGGATGGGGGATTTAATGTGTGGGGGGAGATTTGAGGGCACAAAATGAGGAGCAAAGGGGGAGATGCAGGGCATGGATGAGGAAACAGTATGAGGGGCATGGATGAGGAAACAGTATGAGGGGCATGGATGAGGAAACAATATGGGGGATTGGGGGGCAGGGATGGGGAAACAGTACGGGGGAATGGGGTGTATGGACGAGGAAACAGTATGGGGGAATGGTGGGGAAGGAAGAGGAAACATTACGGGGGAATGGGGGGCATGTACGAGGAAACAGTATGAGGGAATGGGGGGGCATGTACGAAGAAACAGTATGGGGGCATGTATGAGGAAACAGTACTGGGGAATGAGGGGCATGTGCAAGGAACAGTATGGGGGAATGGGGGGTATGTGCAAGGAAACAGTATGGGGGATGGGGATGGGTGCAGACAATATGGGGAGCGAACGGGGGAATGTATGCGGTCACAGTATGAGTAGCGATGTGAAAAATGTATGTGAACAGAGTACGAGGAGTGAGGGTGATGGGATGTGTGCAGACACAGTGGGAGTATGTGTAAGGGGTATGTGTGAGCAGGCAGTATAGAAAGTGAGGAGGTAAATATATGAGGAGACAGTATGGTGAACAGGGGGATGTGAGAGGAGATAGCATAAAGAGGGAAGGGAATAGTGTGAGGAGACATTATGGGGGGAGTAAAGTTAATGGGCACAGAAAAGAAACAGAGTAGTGGGGGCATACCACGGGGAGACAGTGTAAGGGTACAGCCAGGATGGGACAGTGTACCAAGGAGTGGGAGTGTGTTGACACAGTATAAAGACTGGGCCCTATAGGGGGGATACAGTATGAAAAGACATTGTGAAGAGGGGGGCCGGTATGGAAAGCAGAGGTCAGTGTGAAGACCATGTACCATAAGAGGGACAGTGTGGGGTCATATTTTGTGCAGACAATATAGTGAGGGGCAATTATTTATTCAGGGGCTCAGCATACTGAAAATATTTTTATTCAGGAGCATTATAATGACACTTCTATCTTTAAGGGCATCATATGGAGATTTGCTGCAGAAGATCTAAGAAGATGGAAATCTGCAGAGACGGCTATGGATGAGAAAACTCATCATGGGGTCTGGACAAGATGAAGAAAAGAAGTAAAATGACTCCAGAGACGTCATCTATAAGGTACCTGGATGTAAATGTTATTTGTGATACTGACTGATTTTCATGTTTTATTTATGTTAGGAGCATTAAAGGGGTTGTGCAGGTTTGAGATGAGTCTGCAGTCAATCTATGTGCCTGCAGACTTCTGAATTCTCACAGTGCTCACTGCACTCTGGTGCCGGTAATTTACATACATGCAGTCACATGCTGTTTAGACATGTGTGGCCTCACTCAATGAAAATGAATGGGCCGGGCACGACTAGTCGGAATGTGGCCAGAAGTATGTGCAAATTACATACTTGTGCTGACATGACTGTCCACAGGCAAGGGAGAATTCTAAAAGTGTGCAGTGCATTCGTTGTGAGAATTCAGAAGCTGCAATGTCAGGATTCAGCTCTGCAGGTTCCAGCAGTCATCACATGGACACTTCACTCATATGCCACTTTCATACTTTGTGGTCCTGTGACAATGAGCTTCTCTTCCTGCTTCTCTCAGTTTTTCACTGACCATTGAGAGCATTAGTGAGAGCGGCTCGTCAGTACATGACTAAGTGTGCAAATCGCATGTGTGCTGATGGTGGTGGTGGGGGGGTCAGAACCGAATTCTTGCCCCGGGTGCCAGAAAACCTATATACACCTCTGAGTGCATGATACAGCAGAAATGCATATTACACATGTTATACATTGTGCATGAAGGTTTGCAAACTAGTAACTGACCTAGGGTACGACACACTATTCGGCAATGCAATTGCAAGGAGACTGTAATGGAGGTGTCTCTTCTTGAGTGCAGGGTGACGGAAATAGAGGCTGAGCTACCACAATGCATTGCAAAGGGGGGGGGAATAAGACACAAGAAATAGAAAATAGAGAATAAGACCGTAAACATGACTCTGGCCGCTAGAGGGAGCCAAAACACTACAGACAAAATGAAGATAATATGCAAGATTTCTATATTCGTACTAATAACCTGCGGCATTATGCAAAACAAATAATCAGAGATAACAAGTTAGATGTTGGAGACAGAACAATCTGAATAACCATAATGGTGAAGCTAAAAAGAAAAAGGGGGGCTGCAAATAAAAAGTCATTAGGACCATTTTTATTCAGGAAAAAAAACATGTAACTGTATATTTCCACGCTTTGCAGTGCTTTGAACGGAGCGGACATGTGCTGCGTCCAAAGCGCTGCCGGATTTTGAAAGCCAGTGATTCCGCATGT
Source organism: Dendrobates tinctorius (assembly GCF_039654945.1). Taxonomy (NCBI): domain Eukaryota; kingdom Metazoa; phylum Chordata; class Amphibia; order Anura; family Dendrobatidae; genus Dendrobates; species Dendrobates tinctorius. Next base: position 28,974,922 of record NW_027361747.1, on the reverse strand, counting down.
TTTCATTGAACCGTGCGGAATCACCGCATCCTAAACATTGTACGGGTGACTTTATCTTGCGGAGACGGAGCTTCTCCACAAGATAAATAGACATGCTGCGGTCTGGAAAGATGCGCCGCATGTGCGGTTACGCAGGGAAGCCAGAGACGTCCCTGCACGCTCAGTGGAGTTGGGATTTCATAAAATCCCCTCCACTATGCTGTAACATCTGGCCGCTGCGGGTTGGACGCTATGGATGTACGCAGAGTCCAACTCGCACGTTTACTGACCATGGAAACATAACTTAAAAGGAGTGGTGAATCGTCCCTAAAGGCTCCCTGAGATAAGTATAATATTAGAGGTAAGGGGTGGTATTATATGTACAGCACACACCGGTAAGGTATAGAGCATATATTTTTCATTTTGTGAGAAATTGTTGGTAAAATGATAGGGAAAATGAAAGTATGGTGTGACTTAAATCATGTCTCATCTCTGTGTGTAATGACTTCTTACTGCTTCCACCAGGTGTCACTCTACCAACCTGAACGGCCTCTACTACAAAGGACCATATACGTCTAATACAGATGACGGAGTTATTTGGTACACATGGCACGGATGGTGGTATTCCCTGAAATACGTCGCTATGAAGATTAGATCCGTAAACTTTGAGCCAAATCTTGTATAAATATATATATATATTTTTATCTGTTATTTACAGCGACACTATGTTAAGTCCTTGTAGAAGTCTACACAGTCCTTTACCTCGGCTTTAACATTTGTTATATTCATTATGTAATGTTATACTTCTGGTACATCTCTACAGCTGGTCGTACGCATCAGATAGATGTTGGCGCACCAAGCTCCATATCGGCATTGAATGACTTACTGGTTAAATTCAAGCTGACTTTTTTTGGTGTTTGCTCTCTTAATTTTCTACATCACTATATACAGCTCTGGCAAAAATGAAGAGACCACTGCACAGTTTTATAAAAATCAGCTTCTCTACATGTCTGACAACCATTCCATTCAAGTGTCAGTTGAATTCCAATCAGAGTTCCCCTCATTCTACTTAATGTGCTTCTGATTAGGTGATCACCTGAACCAAATCTTATGTAACAAAGGAAAGTATAAAAAAAACCCTGCTGTGGTGTTCACGATCCTCTTGCAATAGGACAAGCTGAATGGCAAAACAAGTGCTAGTAATATCCCAAAAGTAATAGGAATGAAAAAATAACTTTTATGCATGCCAAAGGAGTTGAAAAGAAAAGTCATGAGTGAGGAAAAGAAGGGGTCAATTCTGGCTCTACTAGCAGAGGGATACAGTGAGCATCATGTTGCCTCCATCCTTAAAATTTCTAAGATGGCTGTCCATTACAACAAGGTCAAGCAGCAGACATTGGGGACAACAAAGCTACAGACTGGCAGAGGGCAAAAACGACTCTGCACCGATCGGGATGACAGCCATCTTATTCGAATGTCACTCAGCAACCGCAGGATGACATCAAGTGACCTACAAAAGGAATGGCAAATTGCAGCTGGGGTGAAGTGCACAGCAAGAACAGTTTGTAACAGACTCCTAGAGGCAGGGCTCAAGTCATGTAAATCTAGAAAAAAGTCTATCAATGAGAAGCAAAGAAGAGCCAGGGTGAAGTTTGCCAAAGACCATAAGGATTGGACCATAAAGGACTGGAGTAAGGTAATCTTCTCTGATGAGTCTAATTTTCAGCTTTGCCCAACACCTGGTTGTCTAATGGTTAGATGGAGACCTGGAGAGACGTACAAGCCACAGTGTCTTGCACCCCCTGTGAAATTTGGTGGAGGATCGGTGATGATCTGGGGATGCTTCAGCAAGGCTGGAATTGGGCAGGTTATTCTTTGTGAAGGACGTATGAATCAAGATGCATACAAGGTTATCCTGGAAAAACAGTTGATTCCTTCTGCTCAGGAAATGTTCCCCATCTCTGAGGACTGGTTTTCCCGGCAAGACAATGCGCCATGCCTCACAGCTAGGTCAATCAATGTGTGGATGAAGGACCACCACATCAAATCCCTGTCATGGGCAGCCCAATCTCCAGACCTGAACCCCATTGAAAACCTCTGGAATGTAATCAAGAGGAAGATGAATAGTCACAAGCCATCAAACAAAGAAGAACTGCTTACATTTTTGCACTAGGAGTGGCATAAGGTCACCCAAAAGCAGTGTGAAAGACTGATGGAAAGCATGCCAAGACGCATGAAAGCTGTTTTTAAAAATCTTGGTTATTCCACAAAATATTGATTTCTGAACTCTTCCTGAGTTAAAACATTAGTATTGTTGTTTCTAAATGATTATGAACTTGTTTTCCTAGCATTATTTGAGGTCTGCCAGCACTGCATTTTTTTGTTATTTTGACCATTTCTCATTTTGTGAAAATAAATACAAAAATTAAGTGCTTGGAAATTCGAAGACATGTTGTCAGTAGATTATAGAATAAAAGAGCAATTTACATTTTACTCAAAAATATACCTATAAAGAGAAAAATCAGACAAACTGCAAATTTTGCAGTGTCACTTAATTTTTGCCAAAGCTGTATATACAAAAAATTCTCAAAATCTTGCAGTTTTCCTTCTGGCCACTGAGTCTTGTAATAGGCGGACATTTCCATTACAGAGATCACCTTTGTTGTGAGGATACAGATACAATAGGCTTGGTGGACCTGGGATTGGAGGTACGATGGGTTTAATGGACCTGGGATTACAGGTATGATAGGATTAGTGGACCTGGGATTGGAGGTACGATGGGCTTAGTGGACCTGGAATTGGAGGTACGATGGGCTTACTGGACCTGGGATTGGAGGAATGATAGGCTTGGTGGACCAGGGATTGGAGATATGATAGGCTTGGTGGACCCCTGGGATTGGAGATACAATAGGCTTAGTGGACCTAGAATTGGAGATACAATAGGCTTTCTGGATCAGAGATTGGAAATACAATAGGCTTAGTGGACCTGGAATTTGAGATGCAATAGGCTTTCTAGATCAGAGATTGGAGATACGATAGGCTTAGTGGACCTGGGATTGAAGGTACAATAGGTTTAGTGGACCTGGGATTGGAGATAAAAGCCTTACCTGTTGCCAACAGCTACATTGATATCAATGAAAATGTAATGATCACAACAACCTGTTTGTTTTAATAATTAGGAGTCATTGGAGTTACCATTTAAAGGACCACTCCAGCATTTTTGTTTATCCCTTTCTTAGCTATCAGACTAGCGCATATTCTCTCATCCGAGAAAATCGAGTCGATTGTGCAAATCGCAAACTGATGAAATTCTGAATAGAGTGTGATCATAGTGTGATCCAATTCTCTGGGATGAGGAGAAGAAGGAGAAAAAAAAAGTCTCCTCCATCTTCCCCATTCTGTCAGTCAGTGGAAATCATACTGCACTCAGCTGCCATGCGAGTGCATTCTGGTGTTTTCAATGGACTCATTAACTTGCATGGCAGAGTGTGATTCCAATATCAGATCAAATTCAGGCGTGCAGCAATGTTTTCCTCGGACTGGTACGGTCTATGGAAATAATCTGACATGTGTGGTGAGCCATATAATAACATTGGTCCTGGTGCGATCCAATGTTTTTCTCTCAGACTGATAATACAGTCGTCTGCACAATGGTAAGATATTCAGTCACCCTCTTCTTCCGGTTTCAGCAGCGCTTTGGTCCTCGCCAGCACCACGTGACCCCATCTGTAACCTGCTGGATCACTGTATATAGTGTATACTGCTGGATCACTGTGTTGAGCTGCGGTTACGCTTTCAATGTAAGTCTATGAGACTCAATAATAGAATAGCCTCGTTCTCAGCCTTACAGACTTGCACATTTCCACTGAGAAAATGTAAAACGCGACCTCCGATCCATACAGCAACCACTGTGTGATGCATCAGGTCACCAGTACAGGGAAACCAGGAGAACATGGTGACCGGTGTGAGTATGTTACTACCTTCATGGTATCTACACACATGATATCTAACAAAGGGAAAAATAATTTTAAAAAAATCCCTGAAATTATCCTTTAAGTTTTGGACAGCATGCAAACATGTGGACAGGGTAGACTGCAGACAAAAGAGCTAAAAGTTCCACTTTGGCGAGTATCGTATAAGTGTATTATAGGCTCAGCTGTGCACCCATAGTGCCAGTACAAGCCACATCCCAGCTCCCAAGATGTTGTGTGGTCGGGATTTGTACCTGTTACAGAAGCGCACAAATATGTCTAATATGCTGAAATGCCTCGGAAATGTTTAGACTTTTTTTCAGCGGTTGGGAAGTTATTGATTATTTAAGGGGTATTCCCGTCCTACACATGTGTAGCATATCCGCAGGATACATCATAACTGTACAGTAGACGTAGCTACCACCAATGAGGCCTCACAGGTGGAGAGCAGTGAATATTTCCAATGAATATGCAATAAATGTATGAGATAGGAGTACCGCTTCAATGGAACATAACGCAGTGTATAAAATGATGCAGTGTGAAAAAAAAGTATTGTTCCAGAGAAAAGGTCCATTTCTGAAAACAGCAATATTTCGTAACATTTTGGACAATCGGGAGCAATCCATTTTCTCTATGTCAGGAGTGCGCTCCCTGGAGCTTCCTAAATAAATGAGGATCCTCACTGACACCTGTGCATCCTTTATTTATGTGCTAGTAACACAAGCAGTGTCCTCTAAGCCAGGTTCACACACCACAGTTTGCTGGCATTTAGGGGGTCTTTTTATTGTTTTTGTTTTACTAAAACTTTTATTCAAAGTCACCAGGTTTTTGGTACCTGATCTGAGAGCAGGAAAAGAAACCCTGATTCCGACGTTGTAACATAGTTTACTGGGTGCAGCAGTTGTGACACATCCAAAGTTTTTAGATGTAGCATGAAGCAAAGCTGAGAAAGCTGCCGCTGCCCCCACCACAGCTTTCTGTGTACATTGTTTAGTGACAGTAAGCTGCTAATCAGAGGAGGGTGTTGGTCAGACCAGGGTTCCTGTGCTCTGCAATCCATTAATGATAATCTCCTGGTGATAAAAGCTTAATTCTGTGGAAACAACAGCACACAGTCTAATAAGTGACATATCCTGGAATCTGTGTCTCAGCCCCAACCTCATGCTTTCCTCAAATCACAAAGCATAAACCTGCTGATATTCCTTTTAAGCATAAAGGCTGGAAAAAATGAAAGAAAAGCTTTAGACTGTATCACAGCATGATTCTGCATGTAAAACTGTGGTATTACCTTTAAAATCATAAGGCCATTTGCCCCCATATGTTCTCATAGTTTTGGTTTCATGCAGCTGTTGCAGCGCAGAACCTTAGAACATGCTCACCTGTGGCTGATATTTTGCAGACATCTTGGTTCTTTCCTTGTAAATCTGTATGTTGATTGTAGAAATACACGCATTTGTTTCAGAAACCTATTGCGATGGGTAGAACAAATTTTCACTGGCAGCAGTTTACGAATCTGTCACAAGTGAGCATACACCTTTACTTCTGATTTTTGTGGATCCAGCTCCATTTCTAGTATCTGTAAATGTTGACCAGTGAATAACCTTGAGAAATTAATATTACAGTGAATATTTACTACATGTATGTTGTCAGATTTCTCCATGTTTCCAGAGCTTCGTGGACAAAAAGGTCCTTGGGTCCTGATATAGTGAGTCTCTATTGAGGTTCCTTATGATCATGGAGATAAACAACTTGACTTCAATGTGTTCTACAGACTAAAGAGCCATAGTGCAGTCACAAACTACAGAAAAACAGACTATAGAGCCAAAGCACAGTATCAAACTACAGAAAACAGACTAAAGAGCCAAAGCACAGGAACAAACTACAGAAAAACAGACTAAAGAGCCATAGCACAGTCACACACTACAGAAAACAGACTAAAGAGCCAAAGCACAGGAACAAACTACAGAAAACAGACTAAAGAGCCATAGCACAGCAACAAACTACAGAAGAACAGTCATGTGAAGCTTCTATGTGTAATAAACCTTACATTATTGTAATTATGCATCTACCCTATTATTATTTTGTTTTCTAGACTCCATTTTGGTTAGGTCAGGTAAGAAACTTGGGTAGAGTGAGTGACAGACAGCACTATGTATAAATCCTTCATGTCTCATTGTGCAATTATATAAATATTACTTTGTTTTGACTTTAGAATCTAAAAAATATAAAACAGTCAACTTGTACTAAAGGGGTAGACACTTCTATTTAGTTATGGCTAACTGTTATAAAATAACTAATTGATGAAAATTCTCCTGTTGTCACAGGCAGCTCTGATGGTCAGTAACGAATCCGAAAGGAGTCAGTGCTGACCAGCCAAGAGGTGATCTCCTGTGACTAGGCCTCAATTTGATATCGTAGAACTAGTCATGCTGTCACGATGTGACCGAAGCAGTGTGACACGACCCCACGAAAGGTCGGTCAATCGACGCATAACACACAAGGGAACACCAGGGAAACTTTAACAACGGTGGGTCCTGTCGAAAGGGAGCCGGGGAAATGGACACCTCCTGCACTCACCTGAGGAAGTGCCCTGATCTTACTAGCATCCTTATATGGGTTATTTCACCCCATTGCCGAGCAGGATACCTAATCCCTCACTGGGCCTGCTCCTATCCCTAAGTAGGGAACTGGCAAGTGAGAGCACTGGTCCCACCGCTGCACTAATACAACAAAAGGTAAGGACAGACACAAAATGGGACAGGGTAAACAAAAAATACAACACAGCTCCCTCTGCTGCAAAGCACAGCCAGCAGAGTAAAGCACCTGACAAGCGAACTCAGCAAAGCACCACTGCACCCAGAGAGCTCCTTCATGCAGCTTGGTCGCTGTAGAATGAACTAATACTGACAGTCAGCTGATGCATCAGGTGACCTTTTAAAGGATGTGGGAGTGGTCACCACCCACATCAGCTGACCCAGCAGCAATGCAATTACACCAGCAGGCCAGCGGAGGAAAAAAGCTGACATTAACCCCCGATGGCCTGAAAGGAAAAAAGTTTTAATCTGAGATCCATATCTTCCACAGATCCAAAAGTGGACCATGACACATGCCTAAGGAAAAGTAATGCTTACACTGTTCAACCCCTTAAACACTTACCGACATTGGACATACTGGTACATCCAATGTCCGGAGCTTGTGTCTGCAGTGAGCTCCTGAGCTGCAGGGCTGTGGAGTCGGTAAGCCACAGTTGCGACTCCGACTCCTGGATTTTATCAGGCTCCGACTCCGACTCCAGCTCCGACTCCTTCATAAATGGCCAATTCATAACAACAAATTTACTGTTGTAAAATATTAAACATCGTGCTTATTCAGTTTCTCACCATCATATAAGTAATCAGACCACTTAGAGCAAAAACTACATTTATTAGAATACAATTAGAATATAGCAAATAACTTTTATAAACTTTTCTAAACTGTAAGTAAATATGCAATAAACACTTTTATGCAGTTAATAAGAAGAAATCTATAAATTTGTCCTCAGAAAAAGTATTGCCTCTGTCAGATCCTCCTTCATGGATGCCCTCAAATCTGATCTAATTATTTTGAGAGCAGAGAACAACCTCTCTACACTAACTTGTGTTGGTGGCAAAGCAGTAACCACTCGGGCAACATCTCTGACAATTGTCAGGATACAGAGGAATCGCTTGTTGCACTGTTATTTTTGATGAACGGTCAAATTTCTCAATTTCTTTTAGTGCACATGAAAAATTCTTCTGAAATGTACTGGCTGTGCTCCTTGATGGGGATGACTCTTCTTCTATGCGGGAACGCTTTGCACGGTCCTTGTGATCCAAATATTTTTCGAAATTAAATTCTTCATCAGTTGATGATGAGGGTGAAGATGTGGCAGGACAACCAAATTCTTCTTGTTCCTCCTGACTGTTCTGCAACCCTTTCATCCTTACTGCTATTTCAAACAGAGCTTCTTTTCCTTTACTTAGCTGTTGATCATCTAGAAGAATCCGACGCATTGGGTCTACATAAACAGCTGCCAAAAGAATGTTATTTTGTAATAGTAGCTCCTCTCTCCGTTTCATTGATGTAGCAATGCCACTTGCAATTAACCCTCCTCTTTGGGACAGGCGAAACATCAGGTTCTTCCACTCCTTTAAGAAAATACCTGGAGTTAAGTCCTCTGCTTGTAATTTTTTAGTCACTGTAAATGGGTGCTCTAGCAATTTTTCCAGCTCAGTCACCTGATTCCACTGACTTTCATTTAGCGTCAGTTGAGGGTTAGCCATGTCTACAAGAAAGGTTTTCAGTTCAACCAAGCGCTGAATCATTAAGTAAGTACTGCCCCATCGTGTGGCTTGATCAATAATTGCCCCTTTTCCAGCACGTCTCTTGAAAATTGAGTCAACTTTAGGGGTTCTGGCAACAGTAGCCAATTTTCTCACCTTGCCAATCAGTGCAGCAGCATGTCCTTCTTGCAGACTGTCTCTTATAGCCAGCTGTAGCGTATGCACAACACAGCGCATGTGATGAATGAAAGAACATATTGACACAGTTTCAACAAGATCATCTAAACTATCATGTTGCTGTTCATCTGAAGCAACTTCAGTTTGCTCCTCAGTTACAATACTGTGATCCTCTATTTCAAACATTTCTGTGTCTGTGGACCCAGAATGTTCTTCTAGCTGCTGGTCACCATCATTACTCTCATTCATTAGCTTAATAGTACTTATCATATTTGAAGCATTGTCAGTTACGACAGAAAGAACTTGCTCTTTTTTAAGTTCATAGACTTGCAGAACCTTTTCCACCAAGACCTGGAGAAACTCACTGGTGTGATGAGCTTTGGTGTCTTTTACTGCCAATATCTTGGTAACTATTTCATTTTTGTCACAAACAAATCGGACATTGATGGCAAAATAGTTCACTCTGTGACGTGTGCAGGCATCCATTTTAAGAAACAGAAAGCGTCCCTTGAGAGTTTTTTTAAGTTCTTCCTTTTGTTTAAAAGCTTCTTCGATTACTAATTTTCTAATACTCTCTCTCTCCAGAGAAACACCAAGCTTGCGGGCCATTTCCCCATTCAGACACATAAAAGCTGGTCGTGAAAATAATGAAATAGGCACACTATCCTTTACAACAAGCTCTATGATCTGTTTTTTAAATGTATCTACTGTCATTGTCACAGTAACTTTGTCACTGACAAAATATCTTGCAACTGATGGCTGCAAAGTTCTCTGCTCCTTTATTTGGCTGGAAGAGCTGGGCACTGGTTCATTGGTTTGGATGCAGTCTTTCTCATCCACTGCTTTCAGTACTTCTGAATGAAAGCGCTGTAAATGTCTCTTTAGATTAGAAGCTCTGGTAGGAGCATTTTTATCTTTGCCTGAATATGCACTCATCTTGGCTTCACAGCATTTGTTTTCGTCTGGATCATTTGTCATACACTGACAGACATAATGTTTTCTATTTTGAGTGATGGTGAAATGTTCAAATACAGCTGATTTAATGTGATGCTTCTTTGACATTCTCAGGTTTTTAATTCTGCATTCACAATCCAAATGACAATTGTTTTTCCTAAAAACAATTGTACAAAATTATTGCCAGGTCGTACAACTGATATAGTGGTCAGTAATACTGTTATTATTCCTCATGTACTCACAGTTAACTGATGCAAAGTTTGTTGAAAGGATAATACTTCTTACAGTCTTCCTCTTCTGAGTAGCAGGCAGCTGTGAGATGCTTGGAAGACGCACACCTAGTATGATCTAGTCTAGAGGAGGAGCTTTACTACTAAGAATTTGCAACACATTTTCACTTTCAGTTTCATACATTGTAAGTAGGGGGGCTGGGGCAGCATGAGGTTAACCAAGTATAAGATTAGATAAGGGCAGTGGAGAACAGTGACACACAAGAAGTAAGAAATGTCTCTATCTCCAGCAGAACTGCTTATCACTGTTGTTCATAGTTTGATAGAACATATATATTTGAGTAACATTTATAAAATTCATATGAAAGTTCAATTCTGAAATATTAATACATTTTTTTTAAAGCTGGAGTCGGAGTCGGTACATTTCTACCGACTCCGACTCCAACCAAAACTAACTCCGACTCCACGACTCCGACTCCACAGCCCTGCTGAGCTGAGCCCACACTGTTCCTGGATAAGCCAGCTGTGTTACCCAAGCAGCAGCTGCCAGAAACAGCAGCAATCGGAGTTAGGCTTAACCCCTTGTATGCTGACGTCACTCTTTGACAGCATCAATTAAGGCTTGCAGTCCAGTGAGTGCAGCATTCCGTGCATCCATAGCAACTCCCTTCACTTCCCCACAAAGCAAATACGGGGAGCCAATGGGTTGTGATGGCAGTCTGGGACTTGCTAAAATTCGACTTGACAGTCATGTAGGCATTTCTGTGTAACTTCAGCACAGGCTGGACATCACAAAAGACAATGATTGTATCTATATACTAAAATACTGTTGTGTTATAGTATATAGAACAAGCGATAAGAATATCACAGGACAGGTTCAAGTCCCCAAGGAGACTACAAAATAAAGTAAAAAAATAAATAATTTTACAATATAATCAAACTATAGTATATATTTTTATTTTATTTTTATATTTATTTTTTTACATTATATATACATCACTCACCCCATTTGAAAAGTAAAGACACAAGAAAATTTACAAAATACACATATTTTGTATTGTCAAATCTGTAAAAGTCCGATCTATCAAAATCTAAAATGAAACAAAGAAATCTTAAAGCCAGAATTGTGGTGTTTCGGTCACCACTAATCTCTATATATAAAAATGAATGTGTGTATCACCAACCAATCAAGAAGCATCTTTCATTTCACCAGAGCTGTTCAAAGGTAGCTGAGCTGTGATTGGTTGCTATGACCAACAGTTTTCCCACTTGACAACACCTCAGCAGACACTGACATGGTGGGAGAAATATAGCATCCCTGGGAACATAAGCTTCAGCCATCGTCTGCCCCCCTGAAAGGAGCAGAGATAGCATGACAAAAATGAATCCCCCCTCTCGTGCCCATATACACATCACGCATCCTCCATTTGATAGTCACATCTTCCCTCTTAAAGGGATCATTGGTATGGAAGTCAGAGCAAATCCATCCAGCGCTTTGGTTCTGACCCCAGGATCTCTTAAATGGATCATTGGTATGGAATTTAGGGCAAATCCACTCTGCACTTTGGTACTGACCCCAGGCCTTTTTTAAAGGGATCTCTGGTATGGAAGTTAGGGCAAATCCATTTAGGGCGTTAATTCTGATCCCAGGCCTCTCTTAAAGGGATCCCCGGTATGGAAGTCAGGGAAATTGCCTTCAAATCCTTTGGTACTGACTCCAGGCTCTCTTAAAGGGATCCCCGGTATGGAAGTTAGGGCATAACCACTCAGCGCTCTGGTTCTGACCCAAGTCCCCTCTTAAAGGTATCCTTGGTACGGAAGTGAGGGAAAATTCACTCTGCGCATTGGTACTGACCCCAGGCCTCTCTTAAAGGGATCTCCAGTATGGAAGTTAGGGTAAATCCCTCAGTGCTCTGATTCTCACCTCAGGCTTCTATTAAAGGGATCATTGGTATGGAAGTCAGGGCAAACCACTCAGCGCTCTGGTTCTGATGCCAGGCCTCTCTTAAAGGGATCCCCAGTATGGAAGTTAGGACAGTTCCACTCAGCGCTCTGGTTTTGACTCCAGGCTGACAGGATGATGTGGGATATTAGTGGTAGCTGTCCGGTGGCTCTGCCTGATGGGATGATGTGGGATATTAGGAGTAGTAGTCCAGTGGCTCTGGCTGACAGGATGATGTGGGATATTAGGGGTAGTAGTCCAGTGGCTCTGGCTGATGGGATGATGTGTTATATTAGGGGTAGTAGTCCAGTAGATTTGGCTGACGGGATGATGTGGGATATTAGTGGTAGTAGTCCGGCGGCTGTGACGGGATGATGTGGGATATTAGTGGTGGTTGTCCGGTGGCTCTGGCTGACGGGATGATGTGGGATATTAGGGGTAGTAGTCCGGTGGCTCTGGCTGACAGGATGATGTGGGATATTAGGGGTAGTAGTCCAGTGGCTCTGGCTGACGGGATGATGTGGGATATTATAGTGAATGTGGCTATGCAGAGTGGGCGGGGCTATACACTCAACTTTATATATATATAGATATAATCATTATAATTTGTTATAACTAACCGTAGTTAGTTACTATGCCCGGGCAGCGCTGGGCTCTTCAGCTAGTCCACTATAAACTTCAATAAGAAGCAATCATAATATTTTATGTAAGCCAAAATAGAACCATTAAAAAGATAAACTGGACACATATTAACCCCTTAGTGATGGAGCCAATTTACAGCTTAATGACCAGACCAATTTTTACAATTCGAACCACTGTCCCTTTATGAAGTTATAACTCTGGAAAGCTTCAACGGATCCTGCTAATTCTGAGATTGTTTTTTCATGACATATTTTACTTCATGCTAGTGGTAAAAAAATTTCGATATGACTTGCATTTATTTATGAAAAAAACAGATATGGCGAAAATTTTAAACATTTAGCAATTTTCAAACTTTTATGCCCTTAAATTAGAGAGATATGTCACAAAAAATACTTAATAAATAACATTTCCCACATGTCTGCTTTACATCCGCACAATTTTGGAACCACAATTTTTTTTTGTTAGGACGTTATAAGGGTTAAAAGTTGACCAGCAATTTCTAATTTTTACAACAAAATTTACAAAACCATTTTTTAGGGACCACATCACATTTGAAGTGACTTTGAGGGGTCTGCATGACAGAAAATAACCAAAAGTGACACCATTCTAAAAACTGCACCCTTCAAGGTGCTCAAACCCACATTCAAGAAGTTTATTAACCCTTTACGTGCTTCACAGGAACTGAAGCAATGTGGAAGGAAAAAATTACCATTTAACGTTTTTTTACAAACATTTTAATTCAGAATCAATTTTTTTTATTTTCACAAATGTAAAAAGAAAATGAACCACAAAATTTGTTGTGCAATTTCTCCTGAATACGCCGATACCCCATATGTAAGGGTAAACCACTGTTTGGATGCACGGCAGGGTTTGGAATAGAAGGAGTGCCGTTTGACTTTTGCAATGCAGAATTGGTTGGAATTGAGATCGGAGGCCATATTGTGTTTGGAGAGCCCCTGATGTACCTAAACAGTGGAAACCCCCAACAATTGACCCCATTTTGGAAGCTATACACCTTAAGGAACTTATCTAGATGTGTGGTGAGCACTTTGAACCTCCAAGTGCTTCACAGAAGTTTATAACATAGAAATGTAAAAATTAAAAAAAATTTTTTTCCACAAAAATGATCTTTTCATCCCAAACTTTTATTTTTACAAGGGTAACAGGAGAAATTAGACCATCAAAGTTGTTGTGCAATTTGTTCTGAGTACGCCCATACCCCATATGTGGGGGTAAACCACTGTTGGGGCGCACGGCAGAGCTCAGAACTTATCTAGATGTGTGGTGAGCACTTAGACCCCCCCAAGTGCTTCACAGAAGTTTATAACGCAGAGCCGTTTGTCCTGAGTACAATGATACCCCATATGTGGGGGGAACCACTGTTTTGGCGCATGGGAGAACTCAGAAGGGAAGGAGCACCGTTTTGGAATGCAGACTTTGATGGAATGTTCTGCGGGCGTCATGTTGCGTTTGCAGAGCTCCTGATGTGCCTAAACAATAGAAACTCCCCACAAGTGACCCCATTTTGGAAACTAGACCCCCCAAGAACCTTGTCTAGATGTGTGGTGAGCACTTTGAACCCGCAAGTGCTTCACAGAAGTTTATAACGCAGAGCCGTGAAAAAAAAAATTTTTTTTCTACAAAAGTGATTTTTTAGCCACCAATTTTTTTATTTTCCCAAGGGTAGCAGGAGAAATTAGACCCCCAAAGTTGGTGTGCAAATTGTCCTGAGTACGCTGATGCCCCATATGCTGGGGTAAACCACTGTTTGGGCACACATCTGGGCTCGGAAGGGAGGGAGCACCATTTGACTTTTTGAACGCAAAATTGTCTGGAATCAATGATGGCGCCATGTCGCGTTTGGAGACCCCTGATGTGCCTAAATAGTGGATACCCCTCAATTCTCAATTAGGGGTTACACCCCTAACCCTAATCCCAACCCTAACACTAATCCCAACCCTAATCCTAACCCTAATTCCAACCCTAACCCTAATTCTAACCCTAACCCTAATTCCAACCCTAACCCTTATTCTAACACTAACCCTAATGGAAAAATGAAAATAAATTTATTTTCGTTATTTCATTATATTTCCCTAACTAAGGGGGTGATAAAGGGCGGGGTTATTTACTTTTTTTTATTTTGATCACTATGATAGGGTTTATCACAGTGATCAAAATGTATATTGAATAAATGGAATCTGCCAGCCAGCAGATTCGGCGGGCGCATGCGCCCGCCATATTCTTCCCAGAAGAAGATGGTGGCGCCCACCGGAGGATGCAGGAAGGCCCGAGGACCACCGGGAGGTAACGGGGGGGATCAAGGACCCTATCACATCAGAGGAGAGAGACCGTAAATGAGAAACTGCGGCTATTTTTTTGCGGTAGCCGTTATACGGTTAATAACGGCGATCGCAAAAGCGGGGTCGGTAAAAACCAACCCGAATCATGTTCTCTGGGTTCTTGGCTGCCCCCGGCGGCAGAGACCCCGGAGAAAATCTGACTCTGGGGAGCACTATACACTTTTTCCACAGCGCCATTAATTAACGGATTTGTGATTTAAGTACCCTTAACTACCGCCATTAAAAGGCGTATCGGCAGTTGTTAAGGGGTTAAAAGAAATCCTCACACAGCTCTCCATGGATGGTAAATTAAAATATCACAGATATCAGAAATTGGCAACACAAACCAATTTTTTTTTACACTTTGCAAATTTTTTGATTTTTTTCATCACTTCAATAAAAAAAGCAAAACTTTACAACTGGTATTGTCGTAATAGTATTTTTTTTTCTTAATTTCACTGCACTTTGAACTTTCTTCCTGTTTTCCAGTTTGTTATATAATAGAATAAATGCTGTCCTTCAAAACTACAACTTGTTCTCCAAAAATACAAGCCTTTATACAGCTATGTCGGTGGAAAAAAATAAAACTTATGGCTCTTGGATGAAATGGAAAAAAAAGTAAATGCACGAATACAGAAAATTACCAAGTCTGGAAGGGGGGTTAAACAACTGAGCTCATACATTTCAGCATCTACAACAAAGTCTTGTACATGAATCATTGTATGGTATTAAACCGAGGAGCTGGCTGCTATATAATAAGGATTAATATTTAGCTTCACAACTGATCACATCTAGCCACCACAGAACTGGATACAGCTGATTAATGGGGGTTGCCGGGTTTTGCACCACCGCTAATCAGATATTGATGATCCTTTCTACGGGCTACCGCACACGACCATATTTTCGATCCAAGTGATATCCATTAAAAATACCGGATTGCACTTGAACCATTGTTATTCAATGGGGAAGTGCAGGTGAGCATTTTTCTTCAATGACTAAGGCCCCTTTCACATATCAGTTTTTTGCCATCTGTCGCAATCTGTTAAATTTTGAAAAAAACGGATCCGGCGACTGATGCCGCCGGATCCGTTTTTTTCTCTCATAGACTTGTATTAGTGATGGATTCCGACTGATGGCTGCATGTTTCATCCGTCATTCGCCAGATCCGTCAAATTCTTTGTCCGTCGGCCGGAAACAACGGGCATAGGAACGCTTTTTTCGCCGTCGAAAAGTCGGACAGCAACTGATCCGGCGCTGTCCGTCGTTTGCTAGAATGGAAGCCTATGGGCGCCGAATCTGTCGCTGTCTGACAAATGACAGAATCCGTCGTCAAATTCCGTTTTTTTTTTTTAACTGCGCATGCGCCGACACTGTGCCTGTATGGTGTGTGTGTGACGGGGCTGTGCATGGGCATGTGGGGGTCTGGGCTCGGGTATGCGGCGCTGTGCGGGGGTATGCGGGTCTGCGGGGGCCTGCTTGTGTGTGTGTGTTTGTGTGTATGCAGGCATCGTGCAATGGAACTACAAGTCTCATCGTGCTATGCCTTCTACAGTGACAGTGATTGATTGACACATTAGCCAATGATGAGACAGTAGTAGTCCCATCATCCGGTTAATGTGTTGAATGTAAAAAAAAAAATTCACACATATATAGTTCATACTCACCATATTCTGCTAATCCCCGAAGCCCTTGCTCACCTGTAAAAAATTAAAATAATAAACAAACAATATACTCCCTGTGTCCAACGTAATCTAATTAATATGATTGTCCCATGACAATCACATCAGCTCATGCGACTGCTCTCCAGGGGCTCCGGTGCTACAATGATGGAGATAATCCTCCGCACTGTATCACTCCGCAGCTGACAGGTCACCTAAGTTCACCTGTCACTTTGCGGCACTACAGCATGAGAATAAAGCAAGAAGCTTATCTCTGATGACACACTACTGGAGGGTTATCTCCTGTCAGTGTGACATCAGAGGCCTATAGAGTGGTCACATCTGCTGATGTGACAGCTCTATAGGGGAGATCGGCATGGGACAATCGTTATTAATGGGATTACATCAGACAGGGAGTATATTGTTGGTTTGTTTTTCAATTTTTCTTGCAGGTGATGGATGGCTTCGACTGGATAGGGATAAATTAAAAATTTTGAAAAAATGTCATGTTTTATTTCATTAAAATACTTTATTCTTATGTGTGTTTTTTTAACCCTTTATTAATATAAGATTAATAATGGCTAGGCGTCTTATTGACGCCTCTCCATTATTAATCTGGCTTAATGTCACCTTACAATAGCAAAGTGACATTAACCCCTTATTACCCCATATGCCACTGCTACATGGCAGTGGGAAGAGAGGAGCTAAGTGCCAGAATAGGTGCATTTTAGAGATGCGACATTTCTGGGGTGGCTGCGGGCTGGTATTTGTAGCCGGGGGGGCCCAATATCCATGGCCCCTTCCTAGGCTATGAATATTAGCCGACAGCTGTTTGCGTAACCTTTCTGGCTATTAAAATAAAGTTCCAGGGAGCCGAATACTTTCAAAAGGCACTGTATATCCATAGATATATCTATGGATGTATCCATATATATTTCTATGATAGAGATAGATAGATAAATAATAGCAAGGTCGATGTTTATTAATGAACATTTTTTGTTTTAAAAAAACGGAAAAAAAATGACGTGGGCTCCAGTGCAATTTTCTGCGCTAGAGGGGGAAAGCCAACGGCCGGGGCAAATATTTGTAGCCTGGGAAGGGGGTAATAACCATGGCCCCTTCCCAATATGATCGCTTGCACAGTGCTCCTTGGGATGTTTAAAGTTTTGGAAATCATTTTGTATCCAAATCCGGCTTTAAACTTCTCCACAACAGTATCACGGACCTGACTGTTGTGTTGCTTGGTCATCATGATGCTCTCTGTGCTTCAAACAGAACCCTGAGACTATCACAGAGCAGGTGCATTTATACGGAGACTTGATTACAGACAGGTGGATTATATTTATCATCATTAGTCATTTAGGACAACATTGGATCAATCAGAGATCCACAATGAACTTCTGGATTGAGTTTGCTGCACTGAAATTAAAGGGGCCGAATAATATTGCACACCCCACTTTTCAGTTTTTGAATTTCCACAAAAATTTAAAATAACCAATAAATTTCATTCAATTTCACAATTGTGTTCCACTTGTTGATTCTTCACCAAAAATTTACATTTGGTATCTTTATGTTTGAAGCATGATATGTGGTATTCTGGGACTGTCCAATAACCAAATTGCTTTAGCATCAAGCATCCAAGATTATTGGGAAACTGCTAGGTAAACCTTTTATACTCTCCCCCCATTTAGCATTACATTCGTTAAACTCAGATTGCATAGACTCTTCCTTGAAACCTTTAGTCCTACACATTTGTTTAATTATTAAGAACTCGATAGCATATCACTGGAGGGGACATTTCCTCCCAAAGATAGAAGACATCATATCTCTACTGGTTCAACACAGAACATATGAGCTCAAATTTGCTCTTGCACATGACCAATTTAAAAAATTCCACAATAAATGGTCAAGATGGGATCACACATTCCCATCGTCTATCCAATAAGTTACAATTTAGCTGTGTTTTACATTTTTCTGTTGGCGTTATACAAACCATTATGCTCAATGGTACCACATGTTTGCTCACTGTTTACTGTTTTTGTATGTTTTTATCCTATATTCCGCCTTCCTTCCCCTTCCTTGTCCTACCCTCCCCTCCCCTCCCCCTCCATTTCCAACTTCTTTCCCTGTTCAAGTCAAAAATAAAATTTTTTGGAAAAGAAGCATGATATGTGGGAAAAGGTTGAAAAGTTCCAGGGAGCAGAATACTTCAAGGAGTTTGTATGTTCTCCCCGTGTTTGCGTGGGTTTCCTCCGGGCACTCCGGTTTCCTCCCACACTCCAAAGACATACTGATAGGGAATTTAGATTGTGAGCCCCATCGGGGACAGTGATGAAATGTGTGCAAACTGTAAAGCGCTGCGGAATATGTTAGCGCTATATAAAAATAAAGATTATTATTATTATTATTATTATAATACTTTCAAAAGGCACTGTATTCATAGATATCCATAGATATATCTATGGATATATCTATAGATATATTTATGTATTCTATCTATCTATAGATCTGTTTGTGGGCCTTTTTAAAAACAGATCCGTCAAAAACTGGAACAAACGGATGAAAAAACAGATGCGACCAGCGTCGGACTGGAGCACCTTGGGCCCACCAGAGAAAATCATTCTTGGGGTCCACTATGTAGCTACAGTACATAGAAATAAATACAAGCCCACCAAATGTGTGGTAAAACATGCTAATATCAGGGTATAATATAAGGTAGTACAAATCTTAATTATGTAGCAGGAGTTGGGGTAGCCTCCCTCATAGAATATAAAGCAGCCCCTCATATAGTATAATGCAGCCTCCTCATAGAATATAATGTAGCCCCCTCATAGAATATAATGCAGCCCCCTCATAGAATATAATGCAGCCATCTCATAGAATATAATGTAGCCCCCTCACAGGGTATAATGCACCCCCTCATAGGGTATAATGCACCCCCTCATAGGGTATAATGCTGCCCCCTCATAGGCTATAATGCTGCCTCCTCATAGAGTATAATGCTCCCCCCCTCATAGGGTATAATGCTGCTCCTTCATAGGTTATAATGCACCCCCTCATAGGGTATAACGCTGCCCCATCATAGGGTATAATACACCCCCTCATGGGGTATAATGCTGCCTCCTCATAGAGTATAATGCTTCCCCCCCTCATAGGGTATAATGCTGCCCCTTCATAGGGTATAATGCTTCCCCCCCTCATAGGGTATAATGCTGCCCCCTCATAGGGTATAATGCACCCCGTCATAGAATATAATGCTGCTCCCCTCATAGGGTATAATGCTGCCCCCTCATAGGGTATAATGCACCCCCTCATAGAATATAATGCTACTCCCCTCATAGGGTATAATGCTGCCCCCCCCATAGGGTATAATGCTATATATATACAGTGCCTTGCGAAAGTATTCGGCCCCTTGGAACTCTTCAACCTTTTCCCGCATATCATGCTTCAAACATGAAGATACCAAATGTAAACTTTTGGTGAAGAATCAACAACAAGTGGGACACAATTGTGAAGTTGAACGAAATTTATTGGTTATTTTAAATTTTTGTGGAAATGCAAAAACTGAAAAGTGGGGCGTGCAATATTATTCGGCCCCTTTAACGTAATACTTTGTTGCGCCACCTTTTGCTGCGATTACAGTTGCAAGTTGCTTGGGGTATGTCTCCATCAGTTTTGTACATGGAGAGACTGAAATTCTTGCCCATTCTTTCTTAGCAAACAGCTCGAGCTCAGTGAGATTGGATGGAGATCTTTTGTGAACAGCAGTTTTCAGCTCTTTCCACAGATTCTCGATTGGATTCAGGTCTTTGACTTGGCCATTCTAACACCTGGATACGTTTATTTGTGAACCATTCCATTGTAGATTTTGCTTTATGTTTGGGATCATTGTCTTGTTGGAAGACAAATCTCCGTCCCAGTCTCAGGCCTTTTGCAGACTCCAACAGGTTTTCTTCAAGAATGGTCCTGTATTTGGCTCCTTCCATCTTCCCATCAATTTTAACCATCTTCCCTGTCCCTGGTGAAGAAAAGCAGGCTAAAACCATGATGCTGCCACCACCATGTTTGACAGTGGGGGTGGTGTGTTCAGGGTGATGAGCTGTGTTGCCTTTACGTCAAACATATCGTTTGGCATTGATGCCAAAAAGTTCGATTTTGGTTTCATCTGACCAGGGCACCTTCTTCCACATGTTTGGTGTGTCTCCCAGGTGGCTTGTTGCAAACTTTAAACAACACTTTTTATGGATATCTTTGAGAAATGGCATTCTTCTTGCAACTCTTCCATAAAGGCCAGATTTGTGCAGGGTATGACTGATAGTTGTCCTATGGACAGACTGTCCCACCTCAGCTGTAGATCTCTGCAGTTCACCCAGAGTGATCATTGGCCTCTTGGCTGCATCTCTGATCAGTCTTCTCCTTGTTTGAGATGAAAGTTTAGAGGGACGGCCGGGTCTTGGTAGATTTCCAGTGGTATGATACGCATTCCATTTCAATATGATCGCTTGCACAGTGCTCCTTGGGTTGTTTAAAGTTTTGGAAATCATTTTGTATCCAAATCCAGCTTTAATCTTCTCCACAACAGTATCACGGACCTGACTTTTGTGTTCCTTGGTCTTCATGATGCTCTCTGTGCTTCAAACAGAACCCTGAGACTATCACAGAGATTGTGCATTTATACGGAGACTTGATTACACACAGGTGGATTAGATTTATCATCATTAGTCATTTAGGACAATATTGGATCATTCAGAGATCCACAATGAACTTCTGGAGTGAGTTTGCTGCACTGAAAGTAAAGGTGCCAAATAATATTGCACGCCCCACTTTTCAGTTTTTTTATTTCCACAAAAATAAAAAATAACCAATAAATTTTGTTCAACTTCACAACTGTGTCCCACTTGTTGTTGATTCTTCACCAAAAATTTACATTTGGTATCTTTATGTTTGAAGCATGATATGTGGGAAAAGGTTAAAAAGTTCCAGGGAGCCGAATACTAGATAGATAGATAGATAGAAAAAAAACAAACCACAATACCTCTCCTCCTCGCTCCCACGCTGATGCCGGCTTCAGTGTCAGGAGCTGCCCCGTCTGCCAGACACACAGCGGGTGCGCGATGAAGTGATGTCATCGCGCACCGGCTGTGAGTCAGAAGAAGCAGAGGGGACTGATGGGAGAGAGATGCGGCTCTCTCTTCCATTGCAATTAAGGGCGGTGCCGGCTGCCTAGGCTTGGAGGCGGGGCCCCATGGGAGTGGAGACCGCTAAAATGAAATGATATTCACTGCTTCCCACGCCCACATGGGTGAATATTAATTTCTCTTTAGCAGCGGGCACGGGGGTTCCTGCCTCCTGTCACCCGCTGCTGCTCCGCTGGCAGGGCCCCCATAGCAGCTGTGTGGTGTGCCGCTATTAGCGACACACCACTGGCTGGGGGCCCCTGGAGCAGCGGGGGGCCCTAGGCAACTACTGGCCCTGTATGCCAGTAGGTGCCAGGGCCCACTGGATGCCAATCTGATGCTGGATGCGACAGATCCGTTTTTTCAACATATCCGGCGAAAAAACGGATCCGTCGCATCAGTTTTTCACAATCTGCAATGGATCCATCAATACGACGGATTGTTACTGACGCCAAAACACTGATATGTGAAAGCAGCCTTAATCTGCGTGTGAAAAAAAATCGCAGCACATCTGCGAATTGTATGAGACTCACCGATTTCAGTCAATGAGTGTCAGGAAAAAAATCGGATGCCATACTGCGCCTCAGTATAGCATCCAGTTTTTACAGATACATTGGAAATCTGTAACATAGGAATCTGTGAATGGACCTGTAAATGATTAATAGCTGCTGCTGTAATAACTGATTGTATACTGACAGCACACAGATGACAAGTGAAAGAAAAATCCTCCCAGTTTTCGGAATGATTTCTTTATACTGTCGTGTGAACGCAGCCTGAGAATAGGCCATCAATAGAAGAGTCCCAGACAACCTTGTGAAGATCATACAGATCTGTGTCACACTTTCATGCATTTTTGCACACAACTAGTCTTTGTGCTACATTTCTATCACTAAGGCTAGTTTCACACTAGCGTTCTCGAGCGCAGGGCCGCCGCTTAGCTCCGCCCCAGCCACGCCCTCTCCGATCAGCTCCTCCTAGGATCGCATGACGCTGCATGCGATCAGTTTACCGTATATTTAGCGTTGGGTACACTGACCATGTGCTGGTCTGATTTTGCTGGTGCTGTGCCTTTTTGGCGCTGCGCCCAGCACACAAAAATGCAACACAGCGCACAGTCATATATTACTTCATACAGCATAATGGGCCCCATATAATTCTTCTCACCTACCCCGCTGCTCTGGTCTCCTCAGTGTATTCTGATCCTCTGCACTGCTTGGCACAGAGACATCATTAACTTTATGTATATAATTGTCCTCTTGGACTGATAGTAATAGTGATTTGTTTGTATCCTGTTGTCTGGGGCTGGCCCACTTTATGGGGGTGCTCAGGGCATATGATTATACACCAGTAAAAAGAATGAAAGGCTCAATGTGACCAGTGCTCCCTAGTTTCCTACCCCTCTTTACTGAGGAAAAGAAAGAAAGAGCAGAGAGAGAGAAAAAAGAAAACAGAGAAAGAAAGAAGAGAAAGAGAGAGAGAGAAAGAAAGAGGAGAAAGAAAGAACAGAGAAAGAAAGAAAGAACAGAGAAAGAAAGAAGACAGAAACAGAGAGAAAGAAGGGACAGAAAAAAACAGAGCGAGAGAAAGAAAGAGGGGACAGAAAAAAAGAACAGCGAGAGAGAGAAAAGGAAGAGGGGAAGAAAGAAAAGAGAGGGAGAGAAAGAAAGAGAGGGGAAAGAAAACAGAGAAAGAAAAAGAAAGAGGGGAAAGAAAGAACAGAGAGAAAGAAAGAGGGGAAAGAAAGAACAGAGAGAAAGAAAGAAGGGAAAGAAAGAAACAACAGAGAGAGAAAGAAACAAAGGGGAAAGAAAGAACAGAGAGAGAAAGAAAGAGGGGACAGATTAAAAGAACAGAGAGAGAAAAAAAGAGAGGGGAAAGAAAGAACAGAGAGGGAGAGAGAGAAAGAGGGGAAAGAAAGAACAGAGAGAAAGAAAGAAAGGGGAAAGAAAGAACAGAGAGAAAGAAAGAGAAATAAAGAAAGAACACAGAGAGAAAGAGAACAGAGAGAGAGAAAGGAAGAAAGAAAGAGGGGAAAGAAAGAGAACAGAGAAAGAAAGAACAGAGGGAAAGAAAGTAAGAACAGAGAGAGAGAAAGATTAGAGAGAGAAAGAAAGAACAGAGCGAAAGAAAGAACAGAGAAAGAGAGGAAAGAAAGAACAGAGAGAAAGAAAGGGGAAAGAAAAAGAACAAAGAAAGAAAAAAGAAAAATAACAGAGAGAAAAAAGAAAAAGGAGAAAGAACAGAGGGATAGAGAAAGAGAGGGGAAATAAATAAAAAACAGAGAAAGAAAGAGGGGAAAGAGAACAGAGATAGAGAAAGAAATAGGGGAAAGAAAGAAATAACAGAGAAAGAGAAAGAAAGATGGGAAAGAAAGAGAACAGAGAAAGAAAGAACAGAGAGAGAAAGAGGAAAGAAAGAAAGAACAGCTAGAGAAAGAAAGAATGGGGGAAAGAAAGAGAACAGCTAGAGAAAGAAAGAACAGAGAGAGAAAGGAACAACAGAGAGAGAAGGAAAGAAAGAAAGAACCGAGAGAAAGAAAAAGAGAAAACGAAAGTAAGATTAGAGAGAGAAAGAAAGGGGAAAGAAAGAACAGAGAGAGAGAGATAAAGGAAGAGAGGAGAGAAAGAAAGAACAGCGAGAAAGAAGAGAGAGAAAGAAAGAAAGATTCTATAAAGATACTATAGCAGCCCGGCTCCCATTGTAGTGCCCACCTCAGCCTCCAGATGCAGGACATATCATGATCCGCTCAATGGCCGGCATCCCCGAGTCCAAGGCAATCCCGCTGTCCATGCTGTCGGAGGACACGGTGGTGGATCTGAAGCATTCCCTGAAGTGCCTCCATGGTTCCGTCACAATCTCTTCCCGAAATTCCCTCATTTCCGGTCAGCTTCTAGCACGTCACTTCTGGTGGAACATCATGTGCGAATTTTAAAGTGCTCCTCGGGGCTCCACCGTGTACTCCTGTGTCCGTGGGAAAAGTAAGCTCCCGGCCAGGGCAGACTCTCTCTCAAAATTGGGACTGTCCCGCTGAGAGGTATGGATGCTTCCCACCATACACCTTGTACACGTATGGCTCCGCACACTTCATACACACACGGTTCCGCTTTTTATGCATCGCACACACACGGCTCCACTCAGTACACACGGCTACACTCCGTAAACCTTGTACACAAGCGGCTCTGCTCCATACACCTTTTACACACGTGGCCACGCTCTGTACACCTTGTACACACATGGCTCCACTCCTTACACATGCGGCTTTGCTCCATACACCTCGTACACACGCGGTTCCACTCCATACACACATGGCTCTGCTCCACACACACACACGGCTCAGCTCTGTACACTTCGTACACACAGGGCTCCGTTTTGTATGCCCCATACAAATGCAGCTCCACTCCGTACAACCCATACACACGCGGCTCCGCTCCGTACACCCCGTACACACGCGACTCCGCTTCATACACCCGGTAAACACGGCTCCGCTCCGTACATACGCGGCTTTGCTCCGTACACCTTGCACACACATGGCTGCACTCCGTAAACCTCGTA